>NC_061510.1:263673288-263817008 GCF_022539505.1 Lolium rigidum | reverse complement strand
GGCATTTAAAGGTCTGTAATCTCTCCATTTAATGAAACCACTATCCAACAAGAGTGTAGAGTATGCATTTATCTATTCTCGTTATGTGATCAATGTTGAGAGTGTCCACTAGTGAAAGTCTAATCCCTAGGCCTTGTTCCTAAATATCGCTATCGCTGCTTGTTTACTCGTTTTATCTGCGTTACTACCGCTGCGTTACTACTGCTTGTTTATCGTCCCGGGCAAAGCACTTTTCTCGGTGCCATTGCTACTACTTATTCATACCACCTGTATTTCACTATCTCTTCGCCGAACTAGTGCACCTATTAGGTGTGTTGGGGACACAAGAGACTTCTTGCTTTGTGGTTGCAGTGGTTGCATGAGAGGGATATCTTTGACCTCTTCCTCCCCGAGTTCGATAAACCTTGGGTGATCCACTTAAGGGAAACTTGTCAGCTGTTCTACAAACCTCTCGCTCTTGGAGGCCCAACACTGTCTACAAGAATAGAAGCTCCCGTAGACATCAAGCACTTTTCCGGCGCCGTTGCCGGGGAGGAAAGGTAAAAGGCTCTCACACTACGGTCTCGGTGTAAAGTATTTTTCCGCGCCGTTGTGTGTGTGCTCGAAGCTATTTCCTTTAGATCCTGCAATTGCATCTTTTTGTTTCTTGTTTACACTAGTTTGGCATAATGTACAAGAGTGAGCTTCTTATTCTATTTCCTGATTTAAAACATGGATTGTTTGATGCGAAAATTAAAAAACCTATGAAATCTTATTTGCATGCCGGTAGTAATATTAGTATGAACGCTTTGAACACCATTGTTGATAATGATATAGAAAGTTCTAAGCTTGGGGAAGCTGGTTTTCATGATATTTTTAGTCCCCCAAGCATTGAGGAGAAAATTTTCTATGATGATACTTTGCCTCCTATTTATGATGATAATGATAGTAGTCTTTTGGTACCACCTGTTATGGAGGATAAAGTTGATTATGATTACAATATGCCTCCTACACTTGATGAAAATAATAATGATAGCTACTTTGTTGAATTTGCTCCTACTACAATTAATAAGAATAACTATGCTTATGTGGAGAGTAATAATTTTATGCATGAGACTCATGATAAGAATGCTTTATGTGATAGTTATATTGTTGAGTTTGCTCATGTTGCTACTGAAAGTTATTATGAGAGAGGAAAATATGGTTGTAGAAATTTTCATGTTACTAAAACACCTCTCTATGTGCTGAAATTTTTGAAGCTATACTTGTTTTATCTTCCTATGCTTGTTACTTTGCTCTTCATGAACTTGTTTATTTACAAGATTCCTATGCATAGGAAGCATGTTAGACTTAAATATGTTTTTGAATTTGCCTCTTGATGCTCTCTTTTGCTTCACATACTATCTTTTGCGAGTGCATCATTAAAACTCGCTGAGCCCATCTTAACGGCTATAAAGAAAGAACTTCTTGGGAGATAACCCATGTGTTATTTTGCTACAGTACTTTGTTTTATATTTGTATCTTGGAAGTTGTTTACTACTGTAGCAACCTCTCCTTATCTTAGTTTTGAGTTTTGTTGTGCCAAGTAAAGTCTTTGATAGTAAAGTAAGTACTAGATTTGGATTACTGCGCAGTTCCAGATTTCTTTGCTGTCACGAATCTGGGTCTACCTCCCCGTAGGTAGCTCAGAAAATTAAGCCAATTTACGTGCATGATCCTCAGATATGTACGCAACTTTCATTCAATTTGAGAATTTTCATTTGAGCAAGTCTGGTGGCCTAATAAAATCCATATTTACGGACTGTTCTGTTTTGATAGATTCTGCCTTTTATTTCGCATTGCCTCTTTTGCTATGTTGGATGAATTTCTTTGATCCATTAATGTCCAATAGCTTTATGCAATGTCCAGAAGTGTTAAGAATGATTGTGTCACCTCTGAACATGTTAATTTTTATTGTCCACTAACCCTCTAATGAGTTGTTTCGAGTTTGGTGTGGAGGAAGTTTTCAAGGGTCAAGAGAGGAGGATGATATACTATGATCAAGAAGAGTGAAAGCTCTAAGCTTGGGGATGCCCTGTGGTTCACCCCTGCATATTTTAAGAAGACTCAAGCGTCTAAGCTTGGGGATGCCCAAGGCATCCCCTTCTTCATCGACGACATTCTCAGGTTCCTTCTCTTGAAACTATATTTTTATTCCGTCACATCTTATGTACTTTACTTGGAGCGTCTGTTTGTTTTTGTTTATGTTTGAATAAGTTCATCATGCTTGTGTGGGAGAGAGACACGCTCCGCTGGTTCGTATGAACACATGTGTTCTTAGCTCATAGTATTCATGGCGAAGTTTCTTCTTCGTTAATTTGTTATATGGTTGGAATTGGAAAATGATACATGTAGTAAATTGCTATAATGTCTTGGATAATGTGATACTTGGCAATTGTTGTGCTCATGTTTAAGCTCTTGCATCATATACTTTGCACCCATTAATGAAGAAATACTTAGAGCTTGCTAATTTGGTTTGCATATTTGGTTCCTCTAGAGTCTAGATAACATCTAGTATTGAGTTTTGAACAACAAGGAAGACGGTATGGAGTCTTATAATGTTTATAATATGTCTTTTATGTGAGTTTTGCTGCACCGTTCATCCTTGTGTTTGTTTCAAATAACCTTGCTAGCCTAAACCTTGTATCGAGAGGGAATACTTCTCATGCATCCAAAATCCTTGAGCCAATAACTATGCCATTTGTGTCCACCATACCTACCTACTACATGGTATTTCTCCGCCATTCCAAAGTAAATTGCTTGAGTGCTACCTTTAAATAATTCAAAATTTATCACCTCTGATTTGTGTCAATGTTTTATAGCTCATGAGGAAGTATGTGGTGTTTTATCTTTCGATCTTGTCATTTACTTCTGACAGTCTTTCACAATGGACTAGTGGCTTCATCCGCTTATCCAATAATTTTGCAAAAAGAGCTGGCAATGGGGTTCCCAGCCCCGGTTAATTAACTTGCATTAATAATTCTCTTCACATGTTTTGCTCTGATTCATCAGTAATTGCTGGCGCGTAGTTGACGTGGGAGTTAGAAATCTTTTGGTGTAGCTTTTCTTCGTTCCCCGGCAACGGCGCCAGAAAAAGAGCTTGATGGCGTGTATTTCACACGTTCGTTGGGCAACCCCAAGAGGAAGGTATGATGCGCACAGCAGCAAGTTTTCCCTCAGAAAGAAACCAAGGTTTATCGAACCAGGAGGAGCCAAGAAGCACGTTGAAGGTTGATGGCGGCGGGATGTAGTGCGGCGCAACACCAGAGATTCCGGCGCCAACGTTGAACCTGCACAACACAACCAAAGTACTTTGCCCCAACGAAACAGTGAGGTTGTCAATCTCACCGGCTTGCTGTAACAAAGGATTAACCGTATTGTGTGGAAGATGATTGTTTGCGGAGAAAATAGTAAAAACAAGTATTGCAAAGAGATTTGTATTTCAGTATTAAAGAATGGACCGGGGTCCACAGTTCACTAGAGGTGTCTCTCCCATAAGATAAAAGCATGTTGGGTGAACAAATTACAGTCGGGCAATTGACAAATAGAGAGGGCATGACAATGCACATACATGACATGATAAGTATAGTGAGATTTAATTGGGCATTACGACAAAGTACATAGACCGCCATCCAACCGCATCTATGCCTAAAAAGTCCACCTTCAGAGTTATCATCCGAACCCCTCTAGTATTAAGTTGCAAACAACAGACAATTGCATTAAGTATGGTGCGTAATGTAATCAACAACTACATCCTTATACATAGCATCAATGTTTTATCCCTAGTGGCAACGAAGCACAACACAACCTTAGAACTTTCTCGTCATCGTCCTGTGTGTCAATGCGAGCATGAACCCACTATCGAGCATAAGTACTCCCTCTTGGAGTTACAAGCATCTACTTGGCCAGAGCATCTACTAGTAACGGAGAGCATGCAAGATCATAAACAACACATGTATAATAACTTGATAATTAACATGACATAGTATTCTCTATCCATCGGATCCCGACAAACACAACATATAGAATTACAGATAGATGATCTTGATCATGTTAGGCAGCTCACAAGATCCAACAATGAAGCACAATGAGGAGAAGACAACCATCTAGCTACTGCTATGGACCCATAGTCCAGGGGTAGACTACTCACTCATCACTCCGGAGGCGACCATGGCGGTGTAGAGTCCTCCGGGAGATGATTCCCTCTCCGGCAGGGTGCCGGAGGCGATCTCCTGGATCCCCCGAGATGGGATCGGCGGCGACGGCGTCTCGCAAGGTTTTCCGTATCGTGCCTCTCGGTACCGGGGGTTTCGTCACGGAGGCTATTTGTAGGCGGAAGGGTAGGTCAAGAGGCGGCACGGGGCCCCACACCACAGGGCCGCGCGGCCAGGGGGGGCCGCGCCGCCCTATAGTGTGGCCCCTCCGTGGCCCCTCTTCGTCTCTCCTTCGGACTTCCGGAAGCTTCGTGAGAAAATAGGCCCCCGGGCTTTGATTTCGTCCAATTCCGAGAATATTTCGTTACTAGGATTTCTGAAACCAAAAACAGCAGAAAACAAGAATCGGCACTTCGGCATCTTGTTAATAGGTTAGTTCCAGAAAATGCACGAATATGACATAAAGTGTGCATAAAACATGTAGGTATCATCAATAATATGGCATAGAACATAAGAAATTATCGATACGTCGGAGACGTATCAAGCATCCGCAAGCTTAGTTCTGCTCGTCCCGAGCAGGTAAAACGATAACAAAGATAATTTCTGAAGTGATATGCCATCATAACCTTGATCATACTATTTGTAAACATATGTAGTGGATGCAGCGATCATAACAATGGTGATGACATGAGTAAACAGGTGAATCATAAAGCAAAGACTTTTCATGAATAGTACTTCAAGACAAGCATTAATAAGTCTTGCATAAGAGTTAACTCATAAAGCAATAAATCAAAGTAAAGGTATTGAAGCAACACAAAGGAAGATTAAGTTTCAGCGGTTGCTTTCAACTTGTAACATGTATATCTCATGGATAATTGTCAACATAGAGTAATATAACAAGTACAATATGCAAGTATGTAGGAATCAATGCACGATTCACACAAGTGTTTGCTTCTTGAGGTGGAGAGAAATAGGTGAACTGACTCAACATAAAAGTAAAGAGAATGGTCCTTCAAAGAGGAAAGCATTGATTGCTATATTTGTGCTAGAGCTTTTATTTTGAAAACATGAAACAATTTTGTCAACGGTAGTAATAAAGCATATGAGTTATGAAAGTTATATCTTACAAGTTGCAAGTCTCATGCATAGTATACTAATAGTGCCCGCACCTTGTCCTAATTAACTTGGACTACCGGATCTTTGCAATGCACATGTTTTGACCAAGTGTCACAATGGGGTACCTCCATGCCGCCTGTACAAAGGTCTAAGGAGAAAGCTCGCATTTTGGATTTCTCGCTTTTGATTATTCTCAACTTAGACATCCATACCGGGACAACATGGACAACGAGATAATGGACTCCTCTTTTATGCATAAGCATGTGGCAACAATTATTATTCTCATATGAGATTGAGGATATATGTCCAAGACTGAAACTTCCACCATGAATCATGGCTTTAGTTAGCGGCCCAAAGTTCTTCTCTAACAATATGCATGCTCCAACCATGAAGGTGGTAGATCTCTCTTGCTTCAGACAAGACGGACATGCATAGCAACTCACATGATATCCAACAAAGAATAGTTGATGGCGTCCCTAGAAACATGGTTATCGCTCAACAAGCAACTTAATAAGAGATAAAGTGCATAAGTACATATTCAATACCACAATAGTTTTTAAGCTATTTGTCCCATGAGCTATATATTGCAAAGGTGAATGATGGAATTTTAAAGGTAGCACTCAAGCAATTTACTTTGGAATGGCGGATAAATACCATGTAGTAGGTAGGTATGGTGGACACAAATGGCATAGTGGTTGGCTCAAGTATTTTGGATGCATGAGAAGTATTCCCTCTCGATACAAGGTTTAGGCTAGCAAGGTTATTTGAAACAAACACAAGGATGAACGGTACAGCAAAACTCACATAAAAGACATATGGTAAACATTATAAGACTCCATACCATCTTCCTTGTTGTTCAAAACTCAATACTAGATGTTATCTAGACTCTAGAGAAACCAAATATGCAAACCAAATTAGCAAGCTCTAAGTATTTCTTCATTAATGGGTGCAAAGTATATGATGCAAGAGCTTAAACATGAGCACAACAATTGCCAAGTATCAAATTATCCAAGACATTTTAGCAATTTACTACATGTAGCATTTTCCAATTCCAACCATATAACAATTTAACGAAGAAGAAACTTCGCCATGAATACTATGAGTAGAACCTAAGGACATATTTGTCCATATGCAACAGCGGAGCGTGTCTCTCTCCCATAAAGTGAATGCTAGGATCCATTTTATTCAAACAAAACAAAAACAAAAACAAACCGACGCTCCAAGCAAAGTACATAAGATGTGGCCGAATAAAAATATAGTTTCGGGGGAGGAACTCCGATAATGTTGTCGATGAAGAAGGGGATGCCTTGGGCATCCCCAAGCTTAGACGCTTGAGTCTTCTTAATATATGCAGGGGTGAACCACCGGGGCATCCCCAAGCTTAGAGCTTTCACTCTCCTTGATCATATTGCATCATACTCCTCTCTTGATCCTTGAAAACTTCCTCCACACCAAACTCGAAACAACTCATTAGAGGGTTAGTGCATAATAAAAATTCACATGTTCAGAGGTGACACAATCATTCTTAACACTTCTGGACATTGCATAAAGCTACTGGACATTAATGGATCAAAGAAATTCATCCAACATAGCAAAAGAGGCAATGCGAAATAAAAGACAGAATCTGTCAAAACAGAACAGTCCGTAAAGATGGATTTTATTAGGCCACCAGACTTGCTCAAACGAAAATGCTCAAATTGAATGAAAGTTGCGTACATATCTGAGGATCACTCACGTAAATTGGCATAATTTTCTGAGTTACCTACAGAGAATTAGACCCAGATTCGTGACAGCAAAGAAATCTGTTTCTGCGCAGTAATCCAAATCTAGTACTTACTTTTCTATCAAAGACTTTACTTGGCACAACAAAACATAAAACTAAGATAAGGAGAGGTTGCTACAGTAGTAAACAACTTCCAAGACACAAAATAAAAACAAAGTACTGTAGGTAAAAACATGGGTTGTCTCCCATAAGCGCTTTCTTTAACGCCTTTCGCCTAGGCGCAGTAAAGTGTGTATCAAGTAACATCGAGAGATGAAGCATCAACATCATAATTTGTTCTAATAATAGAATCATAAGGTAACTTCATTCTCTTTCTAGGGAAGTGTTCCATACCTTTCTTGAGAAGAAATTGATATTTAATATTACCTTCCTTCATATCAATAGTAGCACCAACGGTTCGAAGAAAAGGTCTTCCCAATATAATGGGGCAAGATGCATTGCATTCAATATCCAAGACAACAAAATCAACGGGGACAAGGTTATTGTTAACCATAATATGAACATTATCAACTTTCCCCAAAGGTTTCTTTTTAGCATTATCGACGAGATTAACATCCAAATAACAATTCTTCAATGGTGGCAAGTCAAGCATATCATAGACTTTTTTAGGCATAACAGAAATACTTGCACCAAGATCACATAAAGCATTACAATCAAAATCTTTGATTCTCATTTTAATGATGGGCTCCCAACCATCCTCTAGCTTTCTAGGAATAGAAGTTTCAAGTTTTAGTTTCTCTTCTCTAGCTTTTATGAGAGCATTTGTAATATGTTTTGTGAAAGCCAAATTTATAGCACTAGCATTGGGACTTTTAGCAAGTTTTTGTAAGAACTTTATAACTTCAGAGATGTGGCAATCATCAAAATCTAAATCATTACAATCTAAAGCAATGGGATTATCATCCCCAAGGTTGGAAAAAATTTCAGCAGCTTTATCACAAGCAGTTCAAGTAGCTTTAGCAGCTTCGGGTAATTTTGCGCGCTTTGCACTAGGAGTAGAAGCATTGCCAACACCAATTATTTTATCATGGATAGTAGGAGGTGCAGCAACATATGAATCATTAGCATTGCTAGTGGTGGTAATAGTCCAAACTTTAGCTACATTTTCCTTTTTAGCTAGTTTTTCATTTTCTTCTCTATCCCACCTAGCACGCAGTTCAGCCATTAATCTTATATTCTCATTAATTCTAACTTGGATGGCATTTGCTGTAGTAACAATTTTATTTTCAATATCCCTATTAGGCATAACTTTTGATTTCAAAAGATCAACATCAGAGGCAAGACTATCAATTCTAGAAACAAGAATATCAATTTTATTGAGCTTTTCCTCAACAGATTTGTTAAAGGCAGTTTGTGTACTAATAAATTCTTTAAGCATGGCCTCAAGTCCAGGGGGTGTATTCCTATTATTGTTGTAAGAATTCCCATAAGAATTAGCATAACCGTTACCATTATTATAAGGATATGGCCTATAGTTATTACTAGAATTGTTCCGATAAGCATTGTTGTTGAAATTATTATTTTTAATGAAGTTTACATCAACATGTTCTTCTTGTGAAACCAATGAAGCTAATGGAACATTATTAGGATCAACATTAGTCCTATCATTCGCAAGCATAGACATAATAGCATCAACCTTATCATTCAAGGAAGAGGATTCTTCAACAGAATTTACCTTCTTACCTTGTGGAGCTCTTTCCGTGTGCCATTCAGAGTAATTAACCATCATATTATCAAGAAGTTTTGTTGCTTCACCAAGAGTAATGGACATAAAGGTACCTCCAGCAGCTGAATCCAATAAATTCCGCGAAGAAAAATTTAGTCCTGCATAGATGGTTTGGATGATCATCCAAGTAGTCTGTCCATGGGTTGGGCAATTTTTAACCAGAGATTTCATTCTTTCCCAAGCTTGAGCAACATGTTCAGTATCTAATTGTTTGAAATTCATTATGCTACTCCTCAAAGATATAATTTTAGCAGGGGGATAATATCTACCAATAAAAGCATCCTTGCATTTAGTCCATGAATCAATACTATTCTTAGGCGAGAGATAGCAACCAATCTTTAGCTCTTCCTCTTAATGAGAAAGGGAACAATTTTAATTTTATAATGTCACCATCTACATCTTTATACTTTTGCATTTCACATAGTTCAACAAAATTATTGAGATGGGCAGCAGCATCATCGGAACTAACACTCAGAAAATTGCTCTCGCATAACAAGATTAAGTAAAGCAGGTTTAATTTCAAAGAATTCTGCTGTAGTAGCAGGTGGAGCAATAGGTGTGCATAAGAAATCATTATTATTTGTGCTAGTGAAGTCACACAACTTAGTATTTTCAGCGTTGGCCATTTTAGCAATAGTAAATAAAGCAAACTAGATAAAGTAAATACAAGTAAACTAATTTTTTTGTGTTTTTGATATAGCAAACAAGATAGCAAATAAAGTAAAGCTAGCAACTAATTTTTTTGTGTTTTGATATAATGCAGCAAACAAAGTAGTAAATAAAATAAAGCAAGACAAAAACAAAGTAAAGAGATTGAGAAGTGGAGACTCCCCTTGCGGCGTGTCTTGATCTCCCCGGCAACGGCGCCGAGAAAAGAGGCTGGCGCGTAGTTGACGTGGGAGTTAGAAATCTTTTGGTGTAGCTTTTCTTCGTTCCCCGGCAACGGCGCCAGAAAAAGAGCTTGATGGCGTGTATTTCACACATTCGTTGGGCAACCCCAAGAGGAAGGTATGATGCGCACAGCAGCAAGTTTTCCCTCAGAAAGAAACCAAGGTTTATCGAACCAGGAGGAGCCAAGAAGCACGTTGAAGGTTGATGGCGGCGGGATGTAGTGCGGCGCAACACCGGAGATTCCGGCGCCAACGTGGAACCCGCACAACACAACCAAAGTACTTTGCCCCAACGAAACAGTGAGGTTGTCAATCTCACCGGCTTGCTGTAACAAAGGATTAACCGTATTGTGTGGAAGATGATTGTTTGCAGAGAAAATAGTAAAAACAAGTATTGCGAGCAGATTTGTATTTCAAGTATTAAAGAATGGACCGGGGTCCACAGTTCACTAGAGGTGTCTCTCCCATAAGATAAAAGCATGTTGGGTGAACAAATTACAGTCGGGCAATTGACAAATAGAGAGGGCATGACAATGCACATACATGACATGATAAGTATAGTGAGATTTAATTGGGCATTACGACAAAGTACATAGACCGCCATCCAACTGCATCTATGCCTAAAAAGTCCACCTTCAGGTTATCATCCGAACCCCCTCTAGTATTAAGTTGCAAACAACAGACAATTGCATTAAGTATGGTGCGTAATGTAATCAACAACTACATCCTTATACATAGCATCAATGTTTTATCCCTAGTGGCAACAGCACAACACAACCTTAGAACTTTCATCCATTGTCCCAGTGTCAATGCGGGCATGAACCCACTATCGAGCATAAGTACTCCCTCTTGGAGTTACAAGCATCTACTTGGCCAGAGCATCTACTAGTAACGGAGAGCATGCAAGATCATAAACAACACATGTATAATAACTTGATAATTAACATGACATAGTATTACAGATAGATGATCTTGATCATGTTAGGCAGCTCACAAGATCCAACAATGAAGCACAATGAGGAGAAGACAACCATCTAGCTACTGCTATGGACCCATAGTCCAGGGGTAGACTACTCACTCATCACTCCGGAGGCGACCATGGCGGTGTAGAGTCCTCCGGGAGATGATTCCCCTCTCCGGCAGGGTGCCGGAGGCGATCTCCTGGATCCCCGAGATGGGATCGGCGGCGACGGCGTCTCAGTAAGGTTTTCCGTATCGTGGCTCTCGGTGCGGGGGTTTCGTCACGGAGGCTATTTGTAGGCGGAAGGGTAGGTCAAGAGGCGGCACGGGGGCCCCACACCACGGCCGGGCCGCGCCGCCCTATAGTGTGGCCCCTCCGTGGCCCCTCTTCGTCTCTCCTTCGGACTTCCGGAAGCTTCGTGAGAAAATAGGCCCCCGGGCTTTGATTTCGTCCAATTCCGAGAATATTTCGTTACTAGGATTTCGAAACCAAAAACAACGAGAAAACAGCAACCGGCACTTCGGCATCTTGTTAATAGGTTAGTTCCAGAAAATGCACGAATATGACATAAAGTGTGCATAAAACATGTAGGTATCATCAATAATATGGCATAGAACATAAGAAATTATCGATACGTCGGAGACGTATCAGTAAGCAACTTAATTTTGCAAATAGACACTCCTTCATGGTATGTGATTGTTGGAAGGCACCCGAGGATTCGGTTAGCCATGGCTTGTGTAAGCAAAAGGTTGGGAGGAGTGTCATCCATAAATAAAGAAAAACTAAACTAAAGTACATGTGTAAACAAAAGAGAAGAGGGATGATCTACCTTGCTGTTAGAGATAACGTCCTTCATGGGAGCCGCTCTTGAAAGTCTGGTTGATGAGGTAGTTAGAGTGCCCACTACCATTCGTTGACAACAACAAACACCTCTCAAAACTTTACTTTTATGCTCTCTTTATGTTTTCAAAAACCAAAGCTCTAGCACAAATATAGCAATCGATGCTTTCCTCTTTGAAGGACCATTCTCTTTACTTTTATGTTGAGTCAGTTCACCTATCTCTATCCACCTCAAGAAGCAAACACTTGTGTGAAGCTGGTGCATTGATTCCTACATACTTGCATATTGTACTTGTTATATTACTCTATGTTGACAATTATCCATGAGATATACATGTTACAAGTTGAAAGCAACCGCTGAAACTTAATCTTCTTTTGTGTTGCTTCAATACCTTTACTTTGATTTATTGCTTTATGAGTTAACTCTTATGCAAGACTTATTAATACTTGTCTTGAAGTACTATTCATGAAAAGTCTTTGCTTTATGATTCACTTGTTTACTCATGTCATTACCATTGTTTTGATCGCTGCATTCACTACATATGTTTACAAATAGTATGATCAAGGTTATGATGGCATATCACTTCAGAAATTATCTTTGTTATCGTTTTACCTGCTCGGGACTAGCAGAACTAAGCTTGGGGATGCTTGATACGTCTCCGACGTATCGATAATTTCTTATGTTCTATGCCATATTATTGATGATACCTACATGTTTTATGCACACTTTATGTCATATTCGTGCATTTTCTCGGAACTAACCTATTAACAAGATGCCGAAGTGCCGATTGCTGTTTTCGCTGTTTTTGGTTTCGAAATCCTAGTAACGAAATATTCTCGGAATCGGACGAAATCAAGACCCAGTGTCCCTATTTTCACCGGAAGCATCCGAACACCCGAGAAGGACCGGAGGGGGGCCACAGGCCACCTGCACCATAGGCCGGCGCGGCCCGAGCCCCGGCCGCGCCGCCCTATGGTGTGGCCACCCCTTCGACCCTCCTCGCGCCGCCTCTTCGCCTATATAAAGCCTCCGTCGCGAAAACCCCGATGCGAAAAACCACGATACGGAAAACCTTCCGCAGCCGCCGCCATCGCGAAGCCAAGATCCGGGGGACAGGAGTCTCTGTTCCGGCACCCTGCCGGAGCGGGGAAGTGCCCCCGGAAGGCTTCTCCATCAACACCGCCGCCATCTCCACCGCCATCTTCATCACCGCTGCTGCTCCCATGAGGAGGGAGTAGTTCTCCATCGAGGCTCGGGGCTGTACCGGTAGCTATGTGGTTCATCTCTCTCCTATGTGCTTCAATACAATAATCTCATGAGCTGCCTTACATGATTGAGATTCATATGATGATGCTTGTAATTTAGATGTCATTATGCTAGTCAAGTGAGTTTTACTTATGTGATCTCCGGAGACTCCTTGTCCCACGTGTGTAAAGGTGACGAGTGTGTGCACCGTGTGGGTCTCTTAGGCTATATTTCACGGAATACTTATTCACCGTTGAATGGCATAGTGAGGTGCTTATTTATATCTCTTTATGATTGAAATGTGTTTGTATCACAATTTATCTATGTGCTACTCTAGCAATGTTATTAAAGTAGTTTTATTCCTCCCGCACGTGTGCAAAGGTGACAAGGTGTGCACCGTGTTAGTACTTGGTTTATGCTATGATCATGATCTCTTGTAGATTGCGAAGTTAACTATTGCTATGATAATATTGATGTGATCTATTCCTCCTACATATGCATGAAGGTGACGAGTGTGCATGCTATGTTAGTACTTGGTTTAGTCTTTTGATCTATCTTACACTAAAGGTTACTAAAATATGAGCATTATTGTGGAGCTTGTTAACTCCGGCATTGAGGGTTCGTGTAATCCTACGCAATGTGTTCATCATCCAACAAGAGTGTAGAGTATGCATTTATCTATTCTGTTATGTGATCAATGTTGAGAGTGTCCACTAGTGAAAGTCTAATCCCTAGGCCTTGTTCCTAAATATCGCTATCGCTACTTGTTTACTCGTTTTTATCGCGTTACTACTGCTGCGTTACTACTGCTTGTTTACTCGTCCTGGGCAAAGCACTTTTCCGGTGCCATTGCTACTACTTATTCATACCACCCGTATTTCACTATCTCTTCGCCGAACTAGTGCACCTATTAGGTGTGTTGGGGACACAAGAGACTTCTTGCTTTGTGGTTGCGGGGTTGCATGAGAGGGATATCTTTGACCTCTTCCTCCCCGAGTTCGATAAACCTTGGGTGATCCACTTAAGGGAAACTTGCTGCTGTTCTACAAACCTCTGCTCTTGGAGGCCCAACACTGTCTACAAGAATAGAAGCTCCCGTAGACATCACACCTGTCTCCGACAGTCCTCCCAGTCATCGTAGACTCCAGGAACCCTCCCCTTGTACACGACATATGTCGTCGGCATCTCCATGCACAAGACAAATAAAACGTTAGTACCAATGCAATTAACAAGTGCCAACTCAAATAAGAGACAAGTAATATGAACTAAATAGCATGTGCCTCATACTTTGTCGGTCGAAGCAAATAGTAACATTCAGGGATGGGGTAAGTGAAGCCAAGTAGGATGCACAACAGATTGATATTTGTGCCATCACACTAGGTTCACTCACCCCACCCAGAGTGTACAAGTGACCAAACATTCTAATCATCGGCCAACGCAATTAAGAAGTGCCAACTCAAATAAAAGACAAGTAGTACGAAGTAAATAGCATGTGCCTCATACTTTGTTGGTCGAAACAAATATTAACATCCATGGATGGAGTCAGCGAGGCTAGGTAGGATGCACAATAGATTGATATTTGTGGCCATCACACCAAGCCTCACTGGCTCCACCCCCGAGTGTACGAGTGACCGAACATTCTAATCATCGGCGAACTCCAAAATACGAGGCGAGTAAGGGTCGAGTAAATGCAAATAATGATTAAGGTACACACACCATAATCTTGAAATATATAGCAAAGTAAATGAAACTATAGACACAGGTTCACATGCACATCCATACAAACTAAATAAAGGCGACAAGTCGATTCTATTGGAATATATAGCAATTATTACAGTACGGAAGTTCAGGGACATTTCGTTCAAGCTTTAGCAATAGGGTTCCCGTCGTAGGATCAGGTTGTACGCCTAGGGGGGAATGGACGGCAGCCCTCATACGAGTTGAACGGCCTCTCATCACGCGACATCTCCAAGCGGAGTTCTATCTCGTCATTAGGTGCTAGACCGTAGCCGTAGAAGAACTCGCCAGACCTATTGTTGACATCGTGCAGGATTATCGTGCAAATGAACTGCTGGATGCGACCCCAGTTCTTTCTCAGCTCTCTATCAGGGACATCCGCCATGTTTGCAAACCTGTTTCTGAGAGACTGTGGCAGCAACATGTCATCTGCGTACTTAATGTACTCCTGCATCTGAAGGATGGCGTACCACGCGTCCATCCCATTGTCTTCCTTCGATCGCTCGAGGGCGGGGAAGTTGGTTGTGTGGGTTAAGACCAAGGCTCCTCGGGATTTCCTCTCTACTTTGAGGGGGCCTGCCTTGTTGGCGAAGCCGGTGAGAGCATCATTGAGAAGGCCCCTGATGTGGGTGTAGTATTTCTTGTGGTCCCTACCCGAGTCGAGATAGACTGCATGCGACTGTTGCGGGTGCACGACGATGAGGGTGCAGAACTTGTCTCTACGGAAAACACACGGATTAACCTTTGGAAATGCAAATGGAGGTATAGGATAGAATGGTGATGGGGACTAGCGAGTGATTCCTTACTCGGGGAAGTAAGGAATGAGAATGGCGCCCTTCTTAATGTTCGCCATCATGAAATCCTCGACCTGCCGGGTGGCAATCGCCTGATCCCCAGCGTTGCAGATGATGCTCTCCCGCATATAGAAGGGCTCCATTATCGCGATGGTCGGCGTCCCCTCCTTAATGATCTGGGAAGACAAGCTAAGAGCAACTAGGCGAACCACACTAAAGTGGAGCATTTGCATGCGATAGATGCTGAAGATGTCATTGAACCGGATGAAATACAAGTCCGCGGGGTACTTCTCGACGAAGTTCATGCCAGTTGGCACCTTCGCCACGAAGAGAGGGTAACTAGGATCTTTTGATTTGAGAAGTTGCTTCTCCAAATAGAGGACTTGGTTATGCAAGATCGACATATCCCCGGTGAGTACCTTGAGGACATGCTCCGGCAGCATCGGTTCACCCAAGTGATGCAGAGGTCGCCAATTGTTTGGCAACTTGTCAAGGAGTGGGACCTGATACGTCTCCAACGTATCTATAATTTCTTATGTTCCATGCTAGTTTTATGACAATACCTACATGTTTTGTTCACACTTTATCATGTTTTGATGCATTTTCCGGCACTAACCTATTAACAAGATGCCGAAGCGCCAGTTCCTGTTTTCTGCTGTTTTTAGTTTCAGAAATCCTACACAGGAAATATTCTCGGAATTGGACGAAACAAAAGCCCACGGTCTTATTTTTCCACGGAGTTTCCAGAAGACCGAAGAGGATACGGAGAGGGGCCACGAGGCGCCCTAACCATAGGGCAGCGCGGCCAGCATGGGGCCCGCGCCGGCCTATGATGTAGGGCCCCCGTGCCTCCTCCGACTCTGCCCTTCCGCCTACTTAAACTCTCTGTCGCGAAAACCCTAGTACCGAGAGCCACGATACGGAAAAAGTTCCAGAGAAGCCGCCACCGCCAATCCCATCTCGGGGGATTCACGAGATAACCTCTGGCACCCTGCCGGAGAGGGGAATCATCACCGGAGGGCTCTACATCACCATGCCCGACTCCGGACTGAAGCGTGAGTAGTTCATCCTTGGACTATGGGTCCATAGCAGTATCTAGATGGTTGTCTTCTCCTCTTGTGCTATCATATTTAGATCTTGTGAGCTGCCTAACATGATCAAGATCATCTAATTGTAATGCTACATGTTGTATTTGGTGGGATCCGACGAATATGGAATACTATGTCAAGTTGATTATTGATCTATCATATATGTGTTATTTATGTTCTTGCATGCTCTCCGTTGCTAGTAGAGGCTCTGGCCAAGTTGATACTTGTAACTCCAAGAGGGAGTATTTATGCTCGATAGTGGGTTCATGCCTCCATTGAATGCAGGACGATGACGAAAGTTCTAATAAGGTTGTGGATGTGCTGTTGCCACTAGGGATAAAACATCGATGCTTTGTCTAAGGATATTTGTGTTGATTACATTACGCACCATACTTAATGCAATTGTCTGTTGTTTGCAACTTAATACTGGAGGGGGTGCGGATGCTAACCCGAAAGTGGACTTTTTAGGCATAGATGCATGCTGGATGGAGGTCGATGTTCTTTGTCGTAATGCCCTCATTAAATCTCATAGTGATCATCATGATATGTATATGAATCTTTATTTGTCAATTGCCCACTTGTAATTTGTTCACCCAGCATGCTATTTATCTTATTGGAGAGACACCACTAGTGAACTGTGGACCCCGGTCCTATTCTTTTACATCTGAAATACAATCTACTGCAATCTATGTTCTTTGTTGTTCTTCGCAAGCAAACATCATTCTCCACACCATACGTTTAATCCTTTGTTTTCAGCAAGCCGGTGAGATTGACAGCCTCACTGTTAAGTTGGGGCAAAGTATTTTGATTGCGTTGTGCAGGTTCCACGTTGGCGCCGGAATCACTGGTGTTGCGCCGCACTACACTCCTCCACCAACAACCTTCACGTGGCCTTCATCTCCTACTGGTTCGATAAACCTTGGTTTCTTACTGAGGGAAAACTTACTGATGTGCTCATCATACCTTCCTTGTCCCAACGGACGTGTGCTGTACCGTCACAAGGAAGATTCTACACGCTAGCAGCAGGACCTTGTCCTTGTCTTTGGCCGCCGCCTTGTCTTTGGCGTCCTTCTTATTTTCCCTCTTCCTCTTCTTGGGTTGTAGTATTGGACCATCTTCCATCGCCGTAACCGTAGCATGGAGTGTGTTTGGGCTCAGCATCTTTTTGACGGCGGCGGCGGCGACCTCCTCAGGATTTTCCTCCTAAGCCGTTTCTTGAGAATCGAACAGCTTCTTGGAGCACACATATTTCGAGGCCGGCGCATCCTCATGGACAACTTGTGAAGACGTAGGAATATCCCATTGGAAGTCCTCACGTTCGTATTCCTTGGCCTCTGGCGCCGCTGGCTGTTGTGGTGGGACGCTGACCACCGGCGCAGCTGGCCGTTGTGGTGGGGCGATGACCACCGGTGCCGCTGGCCGTTGTGGTGGGGCGATGACCACCGGCGCCGCTGGCCGTTGTGGTGGGGCGATGACCACCGGCGCCGCTGGCTGTCGTGGAGGGAGGCTGACCTGTGGCGCCGCAAGGTGCTTGTCTTTGCTTGCCGTCGACCCCGAGTAGGTGTTGATCCTAATTAGGTCTTCGGCCATAGCAGTACCCAACCCTTCAGTGAGGCCAAATTCAATGGGCTATCGTCATCGGCACCATGCGGTTGATTAGGAGGAAACAAATCCTCATAGCCCGGTAACGCCCGATCCACTTCAACCCGGTAAACGTCATCCTCCATATCTCATGTGTGCCACTTCTTATCCAGGGGCCGAAGGATGGACCCCCTCGCCACGTCTTTGAGTTCGCCGTTTACTCTCATCAGGAAGGTGCATGGCGTTGAGAGCGCCTGCGAGAACATGTGCATGGCGTTAGAGAGAGGACAAGGATGACGAAACTAATATATTAACTTGATGTACACATGGGTTAATTACCGTGAGGGCGTTGAGCTCGGTTAATGTCGATGTGCTAGCACATGCGGCGGCGGGCGTGCAAGTGACGGAGGGGCTGCTACCCGGCATGGACGGTGAATCCCTAGCACCTGCGACATTGCCGGCGGCCGAGGGAGTCTCCATTATAACATCAGCATTGTCGGCGGCCAGCGGCGCCATCGAGTTGCTTCCGTCGAAGCTAACCACGTGCATTTGCAGGGGGGGGGCTTGTTTGCCACCCTCATACCACGCGACGACAGCGTTGAAATCAGCTTGGACTGAAGCGGCGACTTCAGCTGTGATATCAGGTACGAGTGAAGCTTTGAGTTGCGGTACCATTTGCGGTACCAAACCAGCTTGGACTTGGGCTAGGATCGAGTCCCTCATTTCCTCCGCCTCCCGCTGCTTCCTCTCATTGCGCGCATTTTTATCGGCCGCAGACGACAAGCCGTAGTGACCATGCTTGTAGTCTGTACCGGCGCCAGCCACACGGCCTCTATGCGGCCTTCTCGTAGGTGAATGCTCATTAACGATGTTTAGCGCCCGTACGAGAGGCTTGTCCCAGGCTACCCTGCCCGTCGACGCCTGGGACGAGGAGCCTTCGTCACATTGAGAAAGTTTTTGTCTTTCTTCTTACTGCGGAAGAAACGCGAACCATTTAGAAATGTTGCTACTATTATATGAACGATACTTGATCTAATTAAACCGGTAAATTGCTTACCAGTTTTTTTCCAACGACAGGACCTTCTTGTCGTTCGTGAACCAAATTATGTCGGTTACGACCTTCGGGTCCGTGACAAGTTCCCCGGTTAGTTTCTTCTTATGGTACCGGGACCTAATGAATCTTCTTTCAAGCAGGTCCTTGTACTTGAGCCAGGGGTTCTCAATGCCGGCATTTACATACGCCTCGTCCTCCTTCGCCCAATAGGGCTCCTTTCCCTCGTACCCACGGCTCCCAAGGTTGTGGTTGCGGATGTTAAGCTCCCGCATTTCCTTCCCCGACAACTTGCGATTCTTGGTCGCTTGTAGCTCTTCATTGGCCAGGAAAGCATCAAAGTCGGCATGGGAGACATGCGGAAAGGCAGAGTGGACCTCTTCGAAACCTTTGCCTTCAGCAATCAGCTTTCGCACCATGTACTTATAGCTGCTGAGGTGTTTGGTGAACTTCAGGAGGGCTTGTGAGTTCACAATGTTCTTGGTTTCATCAGTGGAGGCGTAGTCGCCTAGGAACTTGTATCGTGAGTGCAACCTCGCAATGAGGTGGACTCGCAAATGCGTTTTGTTCTCAGCTCAGAGATCCGTCTCGTTGCGATTGATGACCTCTCGGAGGATACATGCCAGTTGGTTGCTGTACCCCTTGGCAACATCCTTAGGTTCCAACGGCAAACCACTGGCGGGGTCCACCTCTTTGATTGTGTCTCTGCCGGTGGCGACCGTGTTTTGGCGCCTTGCCTTCCACGGCCTCTTGGAACCACTTGTCCCGGTGCCACTACTCCCGGCGGCGCCGCTAGGATCGTCGCCGCTTGTCTCGCCGCCACCCCCGCCGGTTGCCTCATCGCCGCTTGGCTCGTAGGTACTACCCCCGGCGGCGACGCTTGCCTCGTTGCCGCTTGGCTCATCGGCACTACCCCCAGCGTCATCCTCCATCTCATGGTCCTCGTCGCCGCCAACACCAGCGGCCTCGACATCCTCCTCCGTCCTAAAGAAGTGCCTATTGTAGTGCTCCTCTAATTGTTCTTGAGAGGCCATGGTGGCTTGCACTAATAGAAGATGAAAAAGAGTTAGAATTCATGGAAAAATTCGGCATGACCTTTGCTAAAAATTGGTCATGCCGAGTGCTAGAATTACTGGAACGGAAATGAATCAACATTCCGGCACTCAATAGCAACTCAATCCCTGCAAACATATATATATTATTCATGAAAAGGTGCCAAACATTCTCCAACAGTACATCAACATCAACCAGTACATCAAGCACTTGACCATCAGTAATAGAACTTGACCATCAGTAATAGCACTTAACAGTACTAGCATTTCCAACAGTAGCATTTTCATTTTCATTACAGTAGCACTTAACATTTTCATTTTCATTTGCAACATCACATTATATATTTGCAACAGCACATCATTTGCAATAGCACATCATTTGCAAATACTAAATGAGAACCACTAGCTAGCTACTGATAGCACATCATAAACATCACATCACCAACAACACATCATCAACAGCACATCATCTCCACCAATTTATGGTACATACAAATACTGCTACTTCTATTGCTACATACAAATACTGCTACTGCTAGCATTTTTCAACTAAACCAACTAAATGAGAACCACTTTAGTCTCTGCCAATTTATCCACTATTAACTAAACCAAAAACATTTAACCACTTAAGTCTCTGCCAATTTTAGCTAGCAAATCAACTAAATGAGAACCACTTTATCAACTAAACCTACTAATACTAGCTACTGCTACTGCTAGCATTTTTCATTTAGTTATTTCTATATCGCTAAAACCAGAGAACCAATTTTAGCATTCAAAAATTGAAAATTTTCTTACTATCATATTGGACAGCTACAAAATCATATAACCAGTGATAGGGAGCAATACCAATTCAGAGATATAAAATATCATCACTGGATATGTAGCACAAATACACATCTATCAAGCTTGGCATAATCAGAATGATTCAAAGTAATCAATAAGTCACCAGCAAGGCACCTAGCCACAACAAGCTATCAATTAGGCCCCATTAGGTAAATTTGCATTAGGCATTTGCAAGCATCTGAGCATCAATTTCAATAGCAAAACCAATTTAGTAGTAGGTAAATCAATTTTTCTTACTGCAAGCAATTCAATGTACAAATTTTCAGAGAGCTACTGCAAGGACTAAACCATGCTTCCATCCCCTGCCCTCAATCAAGGGTCGACCTGACCTCGGTAGCGTGGTCCTGCTTCTTCTTGTGGTGTATGTTGTGTCTTCGTCCTCGGATTCTTCCATCATTGGGTCTCCGACCTGTCCTTCGAAGTCTTCCTCGTTGGCGAATCCATCCATTCCGACGATGGTCCTCTTGCCTCTCCTCATGATAACACGGCTAGGACTAGATGGGTCGGTTATGAAGAAGCATTGGTGCACGTGTTCTGCCAGTACCCATGGCTCATTCTGCGCGGTGGCGTTCGTGGACTTTGATTTGTTGGCTTCGGGTAGAAACATGGTGGTGAAATACCGGTCTTCTTTTGTGACTCTCTTGGCCCATCTGATACGGAACATCGGCACTTTCTCCCCAGCGTAGCTAAGCTCCCAGATTTCCTCGATTCTTCCGTAGTATCTAGTCTTTACGTCACCCGTCCGAGAATCCATCGTTACCCCTGAGTTTTGGTAAACACTGTTCTTGTCTTTTTCTTCCGTGTAGAATGTGTACCCGTTGATATCGTACGCTTGGTAAGTCATGATGTTGGGTGCGGGGCCATGTGACAAGGCCAATACTAGTTTATCCTTGTCAGAATCCAATGGTGGGGGATTAGCATCAATGTCGTCTTTGAACCAGCGCGCGAAAGAGGAGTTGTGCTCTCTGTATATTTCTGCTTCCATCATCATCGGCTTGCCACTGTTCTCTATCATGGTTTTGTGCTCTTTCAACCAAGGATCGATCAAGTCAATGTGTTGTAGCACTACTAAGTTGGCCTCGTCAAAGTCGGAAGTCCGACCAGACATGTGCACGTGCGGTTCCTTCCTTCCATTTTTGTGGCCTACTCCCTCGAACCTACGGAGGTGCTTGTTTTGAGGCAAACCAACAGGGTCCTCGATGTCTAGATAATTCGTGCAGAAAGAGATGCACTCTTCGGTGGGCCAGCCCTGGACGATGCTTCCATCCGGATGTGACCTGTTACGAACGTATCCTTTAATGACCCCATTCATTCTTTCAAACGGCATCATGTTGTGTAAGAATGCCGGCCCTAGACTGATGATATCATCCATGATATGGACCAACAGATGCACCATCACGTCAAAGAATGCAGGCGGGAAGTACATCTCAAGCTCACATAGGATCACCACGATCTCTTCCTGGAGCCTTGTGAGTTTCTTCACGCTTATCGACTTCCGAGGTATGACATCGAAGAAGTTACAGAGCCCAGTCAGCGTTGCACGGACATGGTCATCCATTATACCTTGGATTGCAACCGGAAGAATCTGTGTCATCATCACGTGACAGTCATGAGACTTCATGCCGCTGAAGTTTAGTTTCTTGGGGTCCATGTATCTGCTTATTAGCCCAGAGTAACCGAAGGGCACTCTGACTCCTAGAAGGCAATTGAAAAATTGATCGACCTCGGCCGGACTAAAAGTGAAGCAGGAGGGGGACAATAATAGTCTGGCTGCTTAATCTTTTTGCGCTTCTGACCGCCGTCCGTATCCTCCTCCGACTGTCCCTCTTGGGCCGCCGGGATCTGAAGCTCTTCCCTGATGCCCAAAACTTTCAGGTCGTGTCTTGCTTTCGGCCCATCTTTGGTCCGGTCCGGCATGTTGTGAAGAGTGCCAAGCAAGCTCTCGCACACGTTCTTTGTAATATGCATGACATCAAGGCAGTGAGGTGTATCGAGAATTTTCCAAGACGGCAAGTCCCAAAACACGGACCTCCTTTTCCATACACCAATGAGCGGCGTCGTCGTTGCCTTTTTCTTCTTCTCTCCAGGCTTTTAACGAATCTTTCCCGGCGCAGGGCACTCCTTCCAACCTTTCAGTAATGTATCGATCTCTTCGCCGCTCTTCTTACGTGGAGGTCCTCGGGTTTCATTTGTACCATCGAACAGATCTCCACGCTTTCTCCACGGGTCAGTCTTGTGTAGCCACCTTCGATGCCCCATGTAAACTGTTTTCGAAGAGTCGGGATCCTTACCAAGCTGCAAAAACATCTTCTCTTCCATGCACCTGACACATGCCTTGTGTCCATGGCACACCTGGCACGAAATATAACCGTATCCGAGGTAGTCCTGCAACGTAGTGATCAACGCGGCTCTCAAAGGGAAATATTCTTCCGCGACGGCGTCCCATGTATCTACCCCTTCCTCCGCCCACAACGTTTCAAGCTCCTCTTTTAATAATTCGAGATACATGTTGATATCGTTTCCTGGCTGTGTCGGCCCTTGATTTAGCATACTCATCTGTATGTACTTCCTCTTCATGCACAACCAGGGCGGGAGGTTGTAGATACAAACAAACACGGGCCATGTGCTATGTGTGCTGCTCTGGTTTTCGAACGGATTGAATATGTCCGTGCTCGCACCCAACCTGATGTTTCTGGGTTCTACCCCAAAACTTCCCAATTCATTGTCTAATGCTTTCCACTGGCTTGCATCCGAAGGGTGTGTCAGCACTGGGTGCTCAATCCGCTCTTCATCATTCAACACTGCCTCCTTTCTTTCAGCGTGCCAGCGCATGAGCTTTGCTTCCTTGCGGTCCGCGTAGAACCGTTGCAGCCGGGGGGTGAGCGGGAAATACCACACAACTTTCCGAGGAGCTTTCTTCTTCTTCCCTTTCTTGTACCGTTCAGCGTCACACACAGGACATTTGGTCTTGTCCACTTGCTCCTTGCGATACATGATACAGTCGTTGATGCAAGCGTGATACTTTTCGTGGGGTAAGTCGAGAGGGCACGTGATTCTCTTGGCCTCGGCTAGACTACCAGGACACGTGTTCCCGGTAGGAAGGAGATCTTTCACGTATTCCAAAATGTCGTCGACGCTTGTGTCCGTCCATCCGTGTTTCGCCTTCATCTGCAGAACATCGAGCACTACTCTCAAGCGGGACTCCCCCAACCCGCGACCTGAGTCGTACAACGGAGTATTCGAGTCTATCTCCAGTTGCTCAAGCTTTGATTTCCTCTTGGCGCCTTTCGTCTTTTCGAGAAGCAGATCTTGAAGATGAGGGTCCCGCACGACTGAAGCTAGCGGCACCTCTACGTCGTCAAGGTTATTGTCGTCGTCAAGGTTATTATCATCGTCAAGGTTATCGTCTTGTGCGACAAACTCTTCATCGTCATCAATATCATGATGCCCTCCTTCTTGCCGGCCATTATTACCACCTGCTGCCGTCGCCCCATTGACCTCCGCGCCATCATTGCTCATCCATTGAGTGTGTCCATGCATGAAACCATTAGTGAGCAGGTGCCCCTGCAATTTTCCTGAACACGGGTCAAACCATTTTCCTAATACGGGTCAAGCCATTTCCCTCGTTTGCATCTCCTGCACGGACACAATACCTCCGTGCGGTTATTTTCATACATGTCGATGATCGCGTGTTTCAGATATCTCATCACGACGCTTTCACTTATCTCGATAACCATTATCGCCTGCATGGTAAGATTACATAATTGATTAGAACCATGCATCCGACAGCAGTTTTCACGGAAAATTTCGGCATGACCTTCCTACACGGTAGGACATAGGAGCGCCAGAAATGTGCCGAAACGGTAACTTAACGAACCAACATTTCGGCGCAACGTTGGCAACTCATTTTCAACGCCAACACACACAAGCATAAACACAACATATATATATATATATATATATATATATATATATATATATATATATATATGCCACACACGAGCTTTGCTTCAAATGTCCAATATACGTCGATTTCATTCCTCAATTTGTTCATTAATCACCTATTTGTTTGATATATTCGTCAACGAGATCGAGACGTCCCGCCGCTACCATGGCGTATGGAAGCCGACTTTCTAGATCTAGATCTAGATTGAGCGGTCAATGCGGGATAGTAGATCTAGATCTACATAGGGGGATGTGGGAGATGCATGTAGGAAGGGAAGATTTGCTCAAAAAATATGATTTTGTTTGGTCAAATTGGTGAAATTGGGGATAGAAATGGCAAAAATGAGCTGGGTTGGGAGAAGGCTCGGGTTTGTGTGGAGGAGTGGAGTAATGGTAGTGGGGGGAGTGGTTGTTGAGCAGAAATAACCGCCCGAGTTATCGCCGGCGCATCGGGGCATGGGTGCGCCGGCAGCACATAGCCCTTTCGGCTATATCACCCCCGGGCCGGGCCCAAGAATCATTGCCGGCGCACCAGCCCGGGGGCGCGCCGGCAATAGCGCATTTCCGCCGGCGCGCCCCTGGGCTGGTGCGCCGGCAATGATTCTTGGGCCTGGCCCGAATCGGCCGAGCCCATGCCAGGAAATAGCGCCGGCGCATCTACTCCGCTGGTGCGCCGGCAGTAGGCCTGCATCCCCGGCGCGGCTGAAATGAGGTGCGCCGGCAACACTTTCCACCGGCGCACGTCCATGGTGGTGCGCCGGCACCTATTGCCTCCAACTATAGGCTTTTTCCTAGTAGTGCACGCTCTGCCGCTCCTAGTGCACAAGGTCTCGTCGGATTCTGCGCCCTGAGGTGAGCTTGCGGAGCCCCAGAAGTTGCTAGGGTTTCCCCCGACGTCTGTCGCGTCACGAGGTAGAAGGAGGCGTGGCCACCGTTGGATGCACATCCAACCGCAGCATGCGCCCTTGGCTCGCGCGCCAGCTGGGATGCCACATCCTCCTCCTTTTAAAACCGCATCTCCCGTGCTTCTACATCGCTGTTGGGCTAGCCAGCAGCCAAACTGGGCCGCCCCCTCTCTTCCCGCCCGTTCCGATTTAGGGATAAATTCTGAAAAATTCTTCAGTAAATAGATCTGTAGGTTTTCTAATTTCTTTTATTCGTCGAGTGCCTAAATTTGATGATTCAAATTTCTATGTGCTCGTGAACAAAATCTTAACCAATAATAATTGCATGCATGTGCTGTTTGTAGCTAGATCTGAGTAGATAAATCAAAGACTGAAATGTTGCAGTATTGATAGTTTATTTAGTACGTCCTTTTTATAGATCTTTTTTGCTTGAGGTTTATTTTGGTGTTGCAGTGGAAATAAATAACTTTATTTTGGCACTAGACTTATATGCATTGGCTTTCTGGATTTGAGTTGATTTATAAATCAAGTTTTGTCCAGATAGTCAGTCAATGAATTTCATTTTGAAAACTACAAATATTTTTGAAACAAATCCAAGTGGTACTGGTAGGTATAGATATAGGGTAATTTTGTGCCAAAGGAAATATTTTTCGGAGTTGTAGTTTAATTCTAAGTATTTTATTACTGAAATAGAACACTTTTTCAGTGTCTGATATTTGTAAATTTATTTAATATCAGAAAAATGCCAAACCATTGGGGTTAGATCACATTTAGTATTAATTATCCATGAGTATGCTTGGCTCTGGTTGGTGTTGCTCTGATACTGGAGTTCCTAGCTTTTGCTTTGCTCTGGTTCCTGTCTTGTCTAAATTGTCTAGGATATTTAAAAAATTATTTGCATGAGATTCTTGTGCATGTGTGTTCTACACGTTGTTAGCTTTCAGTACGTATGCTGCATGCATTTAAATGGTTCCTAAGTCATTTATGGAATTGTAAAAATCACATCTTTTGTTTTAAAACCCATAAAATAGTGAAACCACTTTCAGTAGCTTTTGTTTGTGAACCTTTACTGACTGTGATTTTATCAAATTTTTGTATGAACTATTCTGGAGTGGTTGGTTGATTTGGTGTGGTATGTTTTTTTTTTTGCGACGATAGATTCGAAGGCCGCCGGAAATGAGGGAGGAGGTGACTTCGGGGGATTTGAAGAGGAAGACCAGGGCTACTTTGTTGATCAAGGCAAGCCACCTCTTGATGCATCCCTGGTCCTATATATCTTGCTCTTGCATAATTGCATGTTTTAGAAAGTGCATGTCTTTTATTTACTATGTCGGTGGTTAGTGTCACCCGGAGTTTTATTAATCCACCCTTAGGGTGCAGCTCTCATTGGTACCTCTATCTATCTCAACTAATATGTTACGAATCGGTGGTGTTGGTAGATCAAAAAAATCGAAACAAATTTTCGCCCGTTAAAAAGACCGAGACTCTGTCACGCAGTCTGCCATGCCTTAGATACACAAGTGCGCCACCTAGGGGTATGTGTGAAAGGGTGGCGCAAGAAGAGGGGTAAAGTGTAAAAGTGCTAGTGGGGCCTACGTGCCAAGTAGTGTGCGTGTGTGTGTGGCTATATTGCCTGCATCTGTAACCGAACGAAAAGTATGACTAAATTGAGAAAGGAAATCGAATCTCTCTCTCTATCTCTGTCCTTTCTTCCTCCTCCCGAAGGTCATCCCGATTTGCTAGCCATCGTACTAGCATTCGGTACAATTGGTATCAGATTCAGATCTTGATGCAAGGGATCGGGCAGAGTGCTTCCAATTCGCTGTGCGATCTGTCGGATCCACCGGTGAGGAGCCACCACAGCGAGGGCCAAGCTGTCGAAGCCTTCCCCCGCACGCAGCTCGTCCTGGATGCGATGGGCGAGGCGGCAGCATCCTCGGCAGCAGAGCTCAAGGAGGTGTGCTCGGCTGTCGATCTGCTGCACGGGCGTATGGCGGTGATCGACACCACGCAGCAATCCCTCATCGCGCAGATGTCCATCATCGCGGAATCGGTCAAGGACGGCGCGCTTGCGCAAGCGGCGAACATGCGCGAGGTCGCCGCGATGGAGCACCGCATGGAGGAGGCAATTGCTTCTCTCGCACGGCTCCATATGCGCCCGCCTTCCCCAGAGGAGGACGACGCTGATTCGGTCGCCGTCACCATCACGGGCCACGGCAAGGTAACTGCTACCCACGTCTCATGGATGGGAAATACAGCAGGCGCAGGAGCGTCCTCAGCGGTGCAGGCCGGCTCGTCCCAGCCTGGCGATGGGGATGGCCTCCTCGGCGACAACACTCGTGGTGCAGGCGGCGGTGGTTTTGGTGGCGTTGGCGGCGGAGGTTTGGGTGGCGCTGGCGGCGGAGGTCTGGGTGGCGCTGGCGGAGGAAGTTTGGGCGGCGCTGGCGGCGGTAGAAAAAATTTGGGAGGGGATTCAAACACACGCCATAACCTCAAGATGTCGTTTCCGCGATTCGACGGTGAGAACCCACAGATTTGGAAGGATAAATGTTCAGATTATTTCCGCTTGTTCAATGTCAACCCTGCTCTCTAAATGGTATCGGCGACTCTGCATATGGACAGCAATTCCGCTCTCTGGCTGAAGGCGTACATGCTCCGTCACGAGGTGTCTTCATGGCCAGTTCTGATGGCCGCAGTTGAAAGAACATGTAAATTGCCCAGTGTGTGGTTTTGGTAATTGATGACTATCCCTATGGACTAACGGTTGCATTGAGAATCAATCTTAGGACATGTCCATAGCCATATGATGGTCTCAAGGTTGCTATATGGAGAAGATCGAGGACAATGAAGAAGACGAATGAAGATGGTGTCGAAGAGAGACGAAGACAGTGTTGAAGATGAAGAGAGATGAAGACAGCGTAGAAGATGATTGAAGACGGTGTCGTGCGTACAAGATCGAAGAAGACGGTGGCGTGAATGTTGGAAGAAGATGGTGGCATGTACAATGATGAAGGGGTGAAGACGGAGCTTGCCGACTCGAGAGGAACACGCAAGGATAAGGTTTGTGCTCGATAGGATAGTGGATCGCATCATCGGAGAGAGCTCAAACCTTGCATGCATTGCATCGTGTTTCTTGGTTGTTCTTGGTTCTTATCCATGAGATGAGTTAGAGCTTGTGTTCATTCTCATGACAAACTCTAGCTCATCGGAAACGGATTCCGGTTGCATCGCATGTTGCTTGTGCGAGGGTGATGATTTTCCCGATATACCATATTGAGAGGTTACACCTCTATGACCATGGGAAAATCATCATCCACTCTTTTCCATGATTTCATCACGAGATAAGGTAGTTCTCGTCGCCCTCTTTCCAACAAAATTGGTTTCATGCCATTCCGAATTTCCTAGCCCGAGTTATCGCCTTTTCCGTTTTGCAGAAAAAAGAAAAAAAGAAAAAAGGGGCGGTAGTACCGCTTGGGCTTCCGGCCCAAGTTCCGGCCAGCCTCCAAATCCTTACTGGACCCGGAGCGGTACCGGGCCGGTACCAGGCCGGTAGTACCGTAACCCATTTAAGGTACCAGGCCGGTACTACCGGCCCATTCTATTTTCCTTTCTTTTTCTCTTTTTTGTTCCTAGCCAGGCCGCCCCTCCACGCCGCATGGGCCGTCGCCCCGCACAGCCTACCAGCACGCCTGGGCCCTGCCGCCGCCACCACGTCGCTCGCCAGCTCGCACACGCGCGGGAGAGGCTCTCCTGCTCGGTCCCCGCGCCGCCCCTGGATTTCGCACGCGCTGCGCACGCCCCGCCCGCTTGCTGTTGCCTGGCCCCACGCCGCTGCATGCACTGCCCCTGCCATGCGCTGCTGCTGCTATCACATGCTGCCGCTGCCTGCTCTCTCTCTCACACATATTCCCAGATCTGTTTTGCAATGATTTTGAACACGAGCGGTAGTACCGCTCCGCAGAGCGGTACTACCGGTTTTGGGCATTTTCTGACCGCGCGCGCAAGCGGTGGTACCGCTTTGAGAAGCGGTAGTACCGCTCGAGCGCGAATCTGACCGTATTCTCAGCCCCAACAGCTATATTTTGGGCCCCCTATTTATACCCCTCTTTCACCTCCGACCCAAACACTTCTTCCCTTCCATTCTCTCTCCTCCATTGTTGACCTTGAAGAGTTTGATCCTCCTCTTGATCCCCCCACTATTTCTTGCATATTTCTGGGAGAAAGGAGAGAGGAGATCTAGATCTAGAGCTTCACCAATTGAATCCCTCTCCAAGTGAGGGGATCTTGCTAGATCTAGATCTTGGAGTAGTTTTGTGTTCCTCCTCTATTTTGTTCTTCCTCCCTTATTCCCCCAATAGCTTTTGTAGCTTTGTTGGAATTTGGGAGAGAAGAACTTGGGCATCTTAGTGGTGTTCTTAGCCATTTCATTAGGTGCATCGGTCTGGGTTCTCTCCGGGGTTTCGGTCTCGTAGAGGGCATGTTGACCTTGGTGGTGTTGTTGCCTTAGTGGCCTTGTTACCTTTGTGGTGTTGTAGCCTTAGTGGCCTTGTAGCCTTTGTGGCCTTGTCGTCTTTGTGGCATTGTAGCCTTTGTGGCGTTGTTGCCTTTGTGGAGTGTGGTAGCCTTTGTGGTTTTGGTGCCGGTTGTGGCGCGTGATACGTCCAAAATGTATCTACTTTCCCGAACACTTTTGCTATTGTTTTGCCTCTAATTTGTGTATTTTGGATACAACTAACACGGACTAACGCTGTTTTCAGCAGAATTGCACTGGTGTCTCGTTTTTGTGCAGAAATTCGACTTTCAGGAAAAACCCCGGAAATAATCGCAATGGGCCTATTTTTACCGTGAAGATGAAGGGCCAAAAGGGCGAACCAGGAGGTGGCCCGTGGCCCCCAGACCACAGGCCGGCGCGGCCTGGAGGGGGGGGGCGCTGCCCTATGGTCTGGGCGCCTCGGCGGCCCCCCCGACGCTCTCCTTTCGACTACATATGCCTTTCAACCTAAAAACGCCAGGGGGTTCGACCATATTTCCAGGGACCATCCAGTACGCCGCCGCCATCGCGAAACTCCGCCTCGGGACCAGAAACTCCGTTCTGGCACTCCGCCGGGACGGGGAATTGGAGGGGATCTTCACCGCCATCACCACCGACGCCTCTCCATCGACCAACCATGTTTCCCCCATCCATGTGTGAGTAATTCCCCCGCTGTAGGCTGAAGGGGATGGTAGGGATTGGATGAGATTGATCATGTAATAGTCACAAGATTGTTAGGGCATGGTGCCTAGTATCCGTAGATGTTACTTTTATGATATTGTTGCAACTTGTTATGCTTAATACTTGTCACTAGGGCCCGAGTGCCATGATCTCAGATCTGAACATGTTATTGTTTCATCATGATATGCATTGTTTTATGATCTTACCTGCAAGTTGTATACACACGTTGCTGTCCGGAACCCGAGGCCCCAAAGTGACAAGAATTGGGACAACCGGAGGGGAAGGCGGTGATGTGAGGATCACATGTGTTCACGGAGTATTAATGCTTTGCTCCGGTACTCTATTAAAAGGAGTACCTTAATTTCCAGTAGTTTCCCTAGAGGCCCGGCTGCCACCGGCTGGTAGGACAAAAGATGTTGTGCAAGTTTCTCATTGCGAGCACGTACGACTATATATGGAACACATGCCTATTGATTGATTAGTACTTGGATACCGCTTTATTATTATCTGCAAATGCCCTACCATGATTGTTATATGAATTCTCTCATCCATGCAACGCCCGTTCATCCGTCCCTGTGCCTACAGTATTTTAATCCTGTTGTTTACTATAATCACTACTGCTATCTTTATTTCACTGTCGCTGTTATTTCACTACTCCTACTGCTATAAAACTGTTGCTACTGATAAACTCTTGCGAGCAAGTCTGTTTCCAGGTGCAGCTGAATTGACAACTCCGCTGTTAAGGCTTACAAGTATTCTTTGTCTCCCCTTGTGTCGAATCAATAAATTGGGTAATACTTCCCTCGAAGACCGTTGCGATCCCCTATACTTGTGGGTCATCAAGACTATTTTCTGGCGCCGTTGCCGGGGAGCATAGCTTTATTTGCAAGTTCACTTGGATTGATATTGTTCACTGCAAATCCTTCATCATGGGTAAACCTCGCGATACTAAAGTCGCCATATTACCATCCACTACAAGAAAAGGTACAACTCTGAGTACCTCCGCTGCTCTTGATTCACCATCTGTGATAAGTCAACTTGTTTCACCACCACAAACTTCACGTGTTGGTACTTCTGCTGAATCTGAAAATTCCTCTGATAATTTTGATGATGCTTCTACCGTGCTTGATAATACTGGTTCATTAGGTCCTTTTCTAGATGCTACAATTGCTAGGTCTAGACAAATTGAAAATACTGAAACTCCTAATGAAAATACTGTTACACCTGTTAATTCACCTAGATTGATGATCTTGACGAAGATTATGTGGAACTTGATGATGATTTTATTGATAAATGCAATGCTACTACTAGTACAAGTAACCTTAAAAAGCTTATTGCACAACATGTTGTTAGATATAAACTGTCTCCTGATCCTAAATTTGCCACATCTCCTATAAATATTAAGGATAAAGATTATGACTTTTCTCTTGATTTATCTCATATATCTATTGTCGAGAAAACACCTTTTTGTGGTACTGAAAAAGAGAGTGCTGTAGAACATATGAATGAGCTTTCCACTTTAAGTAGCTTGTTTTCTGATGATGTTAAGATGCGTACTTATTTTGTTGCTAAGATTTTCCCTTTCTCATTAAAGGATGATGCTAAGATTTGGTATAATAATTGCCTCCTGATTCTATTGATAGTCCAAGTTGTTTGCTTGATGTTTTCTTTTGAAAATATTTTCCCGCTAGTGCTCAACATATGGCTCTGCAGAGAATTTATAGTTTTGATCAAGAAGATGGAGAGAAATTGCCTGAAGCTTGGGCAAGATTTTGCTCTCTTATTAGAGCTCGGCCTGGACATGATTTGGAAAAGCATGATTTACTTGATATATTTTATAGTGGACTAACCATTGAGTCTAGGGCATACCTGGATAGTTGTGCTGATTGTGTTTTCAGGAAAAGAACTCCGGACGAAGCTGAAGAATTATTGGCTAAGATAAGCAAAAATTATGATGATTGGTCTACACCTGAACCAACCCCGACACCTATATTGAAGAAGAGGGGTATGATTGAATTAAATGATGAAGATATGAGGGAAGCCAAGAAATCTCTTATGGAGAAGGGTATTAAATCTGAAGATGTGAAGAATTTACCTCCTATAGAAGACCTATGTAAGATAATCCCCCTTCATCCACAATTGAGGTACATTCCCTTCAACGCTTTGATAGAGGAGATATCCCTTATTCAAAACCTCCCGATCAATGTTTAGATGAATTTGATAATTATATTGTTAAGCAAAATAATTTTAATATGAGAGTAGAGAATCATCTAATGGAAAATTCTCAAGCTATTGGTAAATTGCATGATATTGTGGAGAGAACCTCCAATGATGTTAAGATGCTTGTTAAACATTTTCATATGATTCAAACTCAAATTGATCAACTTACTAAAGTGCAAAATGACTTGTTAAAAAATACTCATGAAGAGAAACATGCTTATGAAGTAACAACTAGAGGCGGTGTTTCTACCCAGGATCCTCTATATCCTGAAGGGCACCCCAAAAGAATCGAACAAGATTCTCAACGAACTAAAGAAACTGGTAGTCCTTCTAAGAAAAAGAAGAAGAAACATAAAGCTGTTGTAGAATCCTCTGAACCTGTTAATGATCCTAATAGTATTTCTATTTCTGATGCTGAAACTGAATGTGGTAATGAACATGATGAAGATAATGATAAGAATGATACTCCTGATAAAGAAGAAATTGAGAAAGAACCTGAAAAGCATGCTAAAAAAAGTTCACTAAAGAAGATTTTATTACAAAGAAACATGGTAATGAAAGAGAACCTTGGGTTCAAAAGCCAATGCCTTTTCCTGCTAAGAAACTAAAATCAAAGGAGGAGGAACATTATAATAAATTTTGTGATTGGATGAGACCTTTATTTTTGCAAATCCCATTGACTGATGCTATTAAATTGCCTCCTTATTCAAAGTATATGAAAGATATTGTCTCTAACAAAAGGAAAATTCCTAATGAGCAGATTTCCACTATGCTCGCTAATTACTCTTTTAATGGTAAGGTTCCAAAGAAGCTTGCAGACCCAGGTATACCGACTATTCCTTGTTCTATCAAGAATAATTATGTTAGAACTGCTCTATGTGATTTGGGAGCAGGAGTTAGTGTGATGCCTTTTTCTCTTTACAAGAGACTTGATTTAGATAATTGATACCAACTGATATATCTTTGCAAATGGCTGATAAATCTACTGCTGTTCCTTTTGGTGTATGTGAAGATGTTCCTGTTCAAGTTACTCAAAATTGCTTAATATTAACTGATTTTGTTGTGTTGGAAATGCCTGAAGATGATAATATGTCTATTATTCTTGGAAGACCCTTTCTTAATACTGCAGGGGCTGTTATTGATTGCAATAAAGGAAAAGTAACTTTCAATGTTGATGACAAGGAACATACTGTGTATTTTCCCAAGAGGATTGATAAAGTATATGGAGTCAATACAATTTGTAATTTGAAAACTATCAAGGTGGGATCATTTGATTGTCCTATATATGAGCCTAAAGAAGAATATCAAACTCTTGTGATTGGATCCATATTAATTAAATATAAGGTAACATGATTGATTTGAGGTTTATTTCTTCTGATGTCATATAAAATTTATTTGGTAGCAAGACTTGATCAACCTTGTTAACAAATATATTTTAATGCATGAGAGAGCTAAACAACATTTCTTTATTTCTTTCTTCCTCCACTTGTTTTACTTGCTGTAGCACTTTTGTTTTGCAAGATGCTTTAGTTGTTTAAGATTTTGGAAATCATTTTCCTGCGCAGTAATAATTACTTTAACACCCAGAAATGTGCATTTTTCAAAGTTCTCAAATAATTTACAAAAATTATACTGGTAGTCTTATTTTTCGAAGGGGCACCTGGGAGCACCTGGGATGACCAGTGGGGCACCCCAGGGTGGCACCCCACAGGCCGGCGCGGCCATCAAGGGGGGCGCGCCACCCTGTGGTGTGGGCCCCTCCTTGCCCCACTTTTTCACTTCTTCCTCCCATTCTCTTCTCTCTCCCGAAAAAACTCGTACTCACTTTCTCTCACTCGCGTTTCTGCTGAAGAACTCGAGATTTCTCAATCTCTTTGCTCAGCCCAGATTTCTGTCTGAAATTTGGCACATTTGCTCTCCGGTATGCGACTCCTTTGATTATCCAATTAGAATTTTGTTTGGTTGAGTATATCTTGAATATTTTGCTGCTGTAGGTAACATGTTTAGTGAGCTTGCATGCTTGTTCTAAGTGGTAGAAACTAATTTTGATGCATGTTTAGTACTCTAGCAAGTTCCTATAGTAGTTCCCCTCAATTATATACCTTGAAATCAAATTTTATAATGATTGTTGAAAAATTTCAGAAAAGGAAAATGGACAACTACAACTTTGGAGAGGTGTTCGAAAGAGAGACGACGAGCACGGGGAGGCCCTCAAGGGCATCCACTCGGATTAGACGATCCTATAATGAGGACGTCATTGCACCAAGCTTCGAAGAAGACAATGGAGCCCCTAATGCTTCACCTTTCCCATGTTATAAGTTTTTGAGCAATGCAGGGTTGCTGGATGATTTCTTGACTCTCGTCAGAAAGGCGGGTTTAACCACCTATATGGAGGATGAGAGGAAACAATACTACATGCTCACTAAAATCTCTGTGGAGAGCTTCAAGTTCAACAACAAGCACTTCCACCCGACGGTTGCATTCAAGATCTATGGTAATCCTGTTACTATGAAGTTGAAAGATTTTTGTGCTGTATTGGATATTGCCCCTGTAGGTACAGCAAGGAAGATCAAGGACAACCCCAGGGCTTTGTTGGAGCTCTATCGAGAAATCACTAATGACGATTGCCGCACCATTCAGCGTGGCAAGATAAGAAACATCCAACTTCCCGCCATTAAGTATTTTGCTTATTACCTTGCTACTAGCATTCTTGGTAGGGAGAACACTAGTAATATTTCTAGTTATCATCTTGCTTTCTTAATTGTTGCACTCACTGGAGAGACACCTTATCATCTTGGTGCTCTTGTTGCTCGCCGTTTGTCTAACAAGGGGCCTATTTATGGGGGAATAATTGCATCGCGTATTTTGGCACGTCTAGATCTTCCTCTTGACCCTACTGATGTAGAACTACCACCTGTTAGGTTAGAGATTGCTGCTATGAAGAGTCACCAATTTGTTACAGCTGACTCTAGTATGGATAATATTGTCTATAGAATGTTATTTGCTGACGGGGATGAGAGGGAAGTCCTCTTGCCCCAAACAGATTTGTTCAGTGTTGACAGGAAACCATGGTCGCGCTCTAAGGAGGAGGTGGATGAGCAACTGAAGATACAAGGCTTCCACCAGCAACATGACTCCGAGGATGCTGAGCCCTCCTACGACTACACCGTCACGTACCCTGTTGCTTCTTCCAGCACATACCCAGAACCGGGTCGTTCTTCGTCATACTACGGAGACACCACTTCATGGGGACCATGGGAATGAACTCCACTTAGGCCAAAAGCCTAAGCTTGGGGGGAGGTATACCAGCATCACTCATTCTTTGCATATTATGGTTGCTGGATACTTCTACATACTTATTTAGTTTCTTAGAGTGGTTTTCTAATGAGAGGGAGATGATATTTGGGGAAGTGCTGTCCAAAAACAGATTCTGGGCTGTTACCAAAAAAATTCGTGCGCACAGCCAGAACGTTATTTTGAGTTGAAAATTTTTTGAGCATGTGCCCCAGGTTGTTATATAACTTTCATTAGTTGAACACTTTTTGAACTGAGCAACAGAAGATTTTTGTTAAATTCGATTTCTGTACTGCTGTCAGGTTTTGGCAGATTTCTGCCATCGTGCCTTTCTGTGTTTCTGCTAGTTTGCATTCTCTTGTTTTTGTTTTGTTTCTTTCCTAAAACACAAAAAGACAAAAAATATTTCTGTTGTTTCTCTTCACCATTTGTTTATTTGGTTCTTTGCTCTTATTTTACTTTATTTGCTATCTTTAGTTTGCTATGAGAAAATCCAAAAAGATTTTGCTTTGTTTGCTTGTCTCCTTTTGTTCTTGTTTCTAACCCGAAAACACCAAAAATATTTGTTGTTCTTCTTTGGTTTTGTAAAGTTCATTAGGGAGTTCAGAGGTCTCCGGTGGTTGGAGCTTGGTTTCATTCCATATTATTATTCAAGCTGCACAAGTGAAAGGCAATAATGACGATCTATGGCAATTTGACTGTGGTGAGAGGCTGGTATGAACTCTATTTGTTTTCATTTTTGTACATATACTCATCCATGTGAGCATGCTTAGTTGGTTCATGTGAGGTATATGTCATTTAATGAAAGTCTAGTAGTTTATGATCTCTCATGATTAGTTCCAATCTATTAATAATGAGTAGCATGTCATGAATATTTGCTTGCATTGTTTTATTCATAGATCGGTATGACATTGTGGTATCCTCCTCTGAATAATTCACTCGAATCGACTTGGCACATGCTCACGCATGCATATGACTAAACAAAAGTCAATTAAGCCTCGATGATTTACTTTGCTTCGTAGTTCTTGTATCACTTTTATGCCTCCGTTAATTTTATTTTGTCGCAAGCATGATTATGACAGTTATTGCTCTCTTGATTGTCGCTTCCCAGTCTATTGCTAACCTCCACTTGTACTGAGCGGGAACGCTGCTCGTGCTTCCAAACACCTGAAAACCAAGTTGTTCCAAAGTGTCCACCATAAATACCTATGCATGGCATTTCAAACCATTCCAAGTAAATTCTCATGTGCTACCTTTAAACCTTCAAACTACTTCTCAATTTGTGTTAATGTTTTATAGCTCATGAGGAAATATGTGGTGTTTTATCTTTCAACCTTGTCATTTACTCCGGACAGACTTTCACCAATGGACTAGTGGCACATCCGCTTATCCAATAATTTTGCAAAAAGAGCCGGCAACGGGGTTCCCAGCCCCAATTAATCAACCTTCATTAATAATTCTCTTCACGTGTTTTGCTCGATTCATCGGTAAGCAACTTAACCTGCAAATAGACACTTCCCCATGGTATGTGAATGTTGGAAGGCACCCGAGGATTCGGTTAGCCATGGCTTGTGTAAGCAAAGGTTGGGGGGAGTGTCATCCATTATGAAACTAAAATACATGTGTAAACAAAAGAGAAGAGGGATGATCTACCTTGCTGGTAGAGATAACGTCCTTCATGGAAGCCGCTCTTGAGAGTCTGGTTGGCCAGGTGGTTAGAGTACCCACTATCATTCGTTGACAACAACAAACACCTCTCAAAATAATTTTATTTCTGTCTTTGAAAAATGAAAAGCTCTAGCACATGTTAATCACTGCTTCCCTCTGCGAAGGGTCAATCTTTTACTTTTATGTTGAGTCACCATCCTTTCTTTGAGCACCTTCTTGAGAGCATGACTGTCATTCTTAGTATAATATGCTTGTCCCAAAATATGATCAGCTGTGGTATAACTTTGATGCTTTTATCTTTGACAATCCTTACTTCTAGTCTTTCTATGAACTTCAGAGGTGCCTGGTGTCACATCCCGGAATTTTCTAAATTTCGGAATGTAAAATAAAATTTAATTTAATGCTTGATTGATTGAACTTGATTGAAAATTCACAAAGAATAAAAACTTTTTAAAGTTATTTACTAATTAATTTCAAAATAGTGTTTTCAATAAAAACTTTGGTTTCAAAGTATTCAAAATCAAATATATCTTTGTTTCAAGGTTTTCAAAATCCTTAATGCATTCTTATTTGAGAAAACAAAACGTTAGAAAACTCTATTTGCAAAATATTGCCAAAGTTGCCATTTAAGCCAAGTGCAAATAATTATTATTTTATTTTTCACAAATAGATTTTAAACAGGTTCCTTGTTGTCCTAAAACACTATTTTTACTTTTACAAATTTTTATAAACATGTTTGGTATGTGTATGTTGAAACTATTCACATATAGCCATAATGGCATAGTAGTAATAAAATGATATAAAATAATAATTTATAAAATTTAAGTTTTTATGTTATCCTATACTGAGCAATATAATTTTACAAACCCGTAGAAATTTGTTTCACTTAAATCGGAATTACGAAACTCATTTTACAAAAGAAACAAGTAAAGGAAAAAGAAAAAAAAAGAAAACGGGCCGGCCAGCCGGACCGAACGGCCCAACAGCACGCGGCCAGGCCAAGCCCACCCGGCCGACCGAGCCCAGCCACCATCCATCGATCGGTTCAGTAGAGGAACGAAAAATCCGTGTTTATAAAACTTATCTTCACTTAAACGCAGTTTTCTTGAGCTACACAACTCCGAATTCAGATCCGTTTGTTTCTACGCGTTCCTAACTTCGAGCCCCACCTTTTGCACCGACCTATGGTCTATATAAACTCTCCACCAGACCGCAGTTTCGTTTTCCCTTTCCTCCTCTCGAAATCCTACATCAACGAAATCTTAACTCGTTGATTTGACCACCAAAACTATCTCGAATCGCTTCGGGCTCTACACGAAAGTTGTAGATCTCGTCGAGATCTTTCAATCCCGACCAATCTCATCTCTTTTCATCCACCATACACGGATAATTTCGCATCGCAAGGTGTCAGACCTGACAAAGGGAATCTTCAATTAGTTCGTGCTCGTTCCACGAAATCCAAATTTCTTTGGTGAGTATGATCATCCTCTACAACTTTCATGTTGAAAGTTTTTCGATTTGAAGTACCAATTTGTCACTCATCTACAGATCTATTTCGAGTCAACCGGAGCCAAATCGAGTTTCAAAACGATCTCGAATCGTCATGACCTCAACACGGAAGTTGTTCCTCTCGTCAAGATCTTTCAATTGCCGCAAGTTTCACCCTGTTTCGTTCACCGAGCAAGGAAAAAATCGTGTTGCAAGATTCAGATCTTATAAGGTATAACCCAGATCTTGTCAAACACATTAATCCGTTGTGAAAAGTAATTTGTGCGTTAGATAGATCTATTAATTCTATACAACTTTGATGTAGAAAGTTTTTCCATCTGAGCAAATTTTTTTCTGTCAACTTTATGACATCATCATGACATCAGCATAGTCAACTCAGTCCGGTCAAAGTCAAACTGCAGTCAGCGATACGGTCAGCAGTACAGTCAGCGGTACAGTCAGCAGATACGATCAGCGGTCAACTATAGAGTCAGCTTTAATCAAACACGTTTTAAATTCGAAATTTAAATCTCAGATTTGTTGCACACATTGAAAAATCCGTATAAAATCAACCGTAGGGACAAATTTTACAAACTTTATAGTTTTGGAAAGCTTACAGTATGTACTACACGTTTATGCAGTAATATGGTGTAGGTACTGTGTTAGATTTCGCATTCTAATTCAAATAGAGAAATTGACTTTTGTGCACTATAAAAATTGTATAAAATAATCTACTGGTCCAAATTTGATGATTTTGTACTTTCTGGAATCCTCAGAACATGTACTTCAACTTGGTATAGGAGTTGTACAACTTTGATACGTGCACAAACTTGCTTTAGTAAAATCTATCCGAATCGGTAATTCGAAGATAATTCAAATTCTATAAATCGTTTTTGGATAATTCCAATTGCTCTAATCTTGTACTACTGTAACATATCCAGGGAACTCAAGTTTATATTTCTACTAAACGTAAATCTTGCGGTAGCTAATTAATAAGATTGTGTATGTTAAGTAGATACTCGATTAATGGTTTTTCTAAATCAATTTAAATGTCCAGAATACTTTATTAATATTGCACATATCAGAGAACACCTAATACAACACCTACACACTACTTATCTGGTGAAAGTAATTGGTGCATAGCATGCATGCATGTCTATGATTGTTCATATCGAATGTTTGTTTATTTTTGTTGTTGTTGTTGTTGAATGGTGTGTTTATGTTGTGCTATATTCTATGTTATAGTTGTACGGAGAGGCACGTCTTTTGATTAAGAGAAGTGAACGCACTTCGATTACCGAAAAGGCAAGTGACACTCAAATCCTACTTATTTTAATTATGCATTAGTGTTTTGAAACTAGCATGCATGGTAGGATTTTGTTTTCAAAGTAAAATATTATGCTATGCTTAGCAAACCCTAGTAGTGTGTAGCTACTCCCGAACTCTGTTGATAGGATACTTTATTTTTGCTCGCAACATCAAATGCCAAATGTTATTTCATTGTTTCGATTGTGATGGTTTGAAAAGTGAAAATTAACAACCTTAATGAATCACCTGGGTGGATTGTTTGAGTGGTGGGCGGCTGCTCAGGGCTCCGACCCTGGAGTAACCAGTGGCAGGTGGGTGCCTGAGAGTGCGCAGTTGAATAGTGGTTGCTCTAGACCGCACCTCTGGTTTTCACCAGGGGATCGTGCGGGGGTTTATTATCTGTAATGGTTCTAAGCCTGTGAGTTTCACTTGTGGATGGCCACCCAGGATTAAAGAGATTACTATGTCGTCCATGTTTTAGTTAGCTTCCAGTGCAGCCTTATGGTATTATGGGCTCTGCCGGGATTAAGTAAGTAGTGAGGCCAAACTTGTTGCTAGACATGATGATGGGGCTTGCAACCCAACGGGAACGGGTCTAGCTAGTTATGTTCGAAGCCTCCTTCTGAAAGATCTTGTCTCATTTCTTCTCTTGGGAAGGGTGGGTCGTAAGGTGAAAGTGCACAACCTCTCGAGAGTTAAATCTAAGATCTTAGCCGTGTCCCCGATTATGGACAATTTGAGCTTCTAGGCAAGGGAATGTACGGAAGAATCTCATCACCTTTTCTGAATAAGTTAAAATTTGAGTAGCAACTCAGTTCTGGATAGTACATGGGAGATGTAACCATGATACTTGTTTATGACATCATTATGAGTTTTGTAAAATATTTTGTTTTGAAATAAAATGTAGGATAAAATTGGCTTTATGCAAATTTGCCTAAACTCCACTTGCCAAATATCATGTAGATAGTCATGCCCAAAACTGCCACCATACAAGTGTCATTTGCCAGTACATCATTGTACTGACCTCCATTCGTGGGGCTCCATATTCAAACGTGCAGGATTTTCTGAGGAGAAGTACGTGGTAGGATCTCGAGTCTACATTCCAACATGATCTGCTCGTGGCACATGAAGAAGATGAAGGCTCATTGATGACTTACTTTCTGCTGTGTATGTTCTGAATATTGTTGAGCTAGTCCATGTGACTATGCAATTTGTAAGGTTTTACTTTACCCTTTGGATCAAAGATGTAGTAATTTGATACTATTTCAATGATTACTATATTTTGTAATGTGTGTGCTATCAGTGATCCCGGGAATAGCACTATACACAGGTATCTTACCTTTATTAAAAGGTAGGGTGCTACAGAATGGTATCAGAGCATAGTGTTGCCTGTAGGATCGAGATCCTAGGTTTGGATTAGAAATAGGAAGGCCCTAGAATGAAAACTGTGTCTAATCCTATTTTCAATCCAAAAAGATGTTTGGATTTTGGAACCTCTTGTATTCTCATCTATTCCATCTTCAAAATTGTTTTCCTCCTTTCTTTAGATGACCCCTTATCAAAACTATCAAAAAGGACCGATGAAGACCGTGAGCCTGAAGTTTGGAACTGATGCTTCAAGTGATATTCTTCGACTCTGCAAGAAGTGTTGCATGGGAGACCAATGAAGAGCTTGAAGAAAGACTTCGATGCGCAACACATGAAGATACACCGAAGGAGTAAAATAGAAACTTGAAACTTCCAAAGCGATAAATAGACCAGACCACCATTAACTCTCTCTTTATTGAAACAACGCTAGCGTTAGAAAGTATTGATCTTACCAAATTGAGGTATGACCATACTAGTTTGTTTGTGTTTGAAACATGTTGCTGGATGCTTGTTAGATGTTGTTTGTAAGATGTTTTGCCATGATCTGTTGTGTTTGGGTAGAAATCTTCTTTAGACCTTTCTATCTATTCTCATCTATACCCAACCCAGAGAATGTTTTCTCGGCAACTCGCCATGAAGACAACAGTAGTGAAAACAGCCTTGATATTTCCTATCAAGATGAAGAAGAGTAGAGTAGGAGTTCCACAAAACCCTAGCTAGGGATCGATAGAAATGTTTTCAAAATAGTTCATTAATAGCGATTGAAACATTAATTCAATTCTCCATGGAATTTTTTTTTATCAAACTTGTGAGGTTGACCTAGTGTTAGAAACGAGATATACCAAACTGAAAAAAAGAAAATGATTGGGTGCGACATGGATTGGCCCCCATGGCGACTACTCATATTGTTCGCCCTTGTTATGAGGAATGGTAAATCTAGAGAGACAAACCTACAAGTGAGACATCGTTGATAAACCTGAACCTTAGGATGAATAAATATTATACCCTTATAGTAGGCAAGTGCTGCCAAGCATAGGACTACGTTTAGTTTGAAGATCTAGCCACTAGGTGAAGAGTGGTGGAAAGTTGTCGGAGACACCAACATACAAAGGATGAAGGATGTTATGAAGTTGCTCATCTTAGTCTCCCGATAGACCCAAGGAATAACCCATCAATATCGAAAATTGTTCAACAACCAACCATTTGGATTAGAAACCCTAATATGAAGGAAACCTATTCGACTAACCTTGAAGAGATATGTTGTTCACTATATGGGAATAAATAATCGCCTATTGGATTTAACTCAGAAGCCCTAAGCCATAGATGTTTCAAAATATGACCTGAGGTCAAGTCATATCCTCGGATGTGCCAAGCCATAACCAAGATTAGCTTAGCCTAAACCCAGGACCTAAGACTACCTAACGAAAGTCACTTTTAAGGGTGGTAGAAGCCGTACCCTTAGATTATGGATTTACACCAGATACCGCATGAGATGGTACTTGGAGAAGGTACCACAAGGAGTTCCCCATGAGTATACTTAGGATAATGCCCAAGAGATGAGTACCGTCATAAGATTGGATACAATTGATGGCATGACCGCATATGATTTAGTGTAACGTTTTCAAAGCCCAAGGATAACTTTCGAAATCTCCTCGGGGATGTTTGAAAAGAAAGCAATAGTGAGCAAGAACCTATTAGAAGACGTTAACCCAAACCTTTTTCTTTCTAGCCTTTCTCAAATCTCGAGGACGAGATTTCTTTTAAGGGTGGTAGTCTGTCACATCCCGAAATTTTCTAAACTTCGGAATGTAAAATAAAATTTAATTTAATGCTTGATTGATTGAACTTGATTGAAAATTCACAAAGAATAAAAACTTTTTAAAGTTATTTACTAATTAATTTCAAAATAGTGTTTTCAAAAAAAACTTTGGTTTCAAAGTATTCAAAATCAAATATATCTTTGTTTCAAGGTTTTCAAAATCCTTAATGCATTCTTATTTGAGAAAACAAAACGTTAGAAAACTCTATTTGCAAAATATTGCCAAAGTTGCCATTTAAGCCAAGTGCAAATAATTATTATTTTATTTTTCACAAATATATTTTAAACAGGTTCCTTGTTGTCCTAAAACACTATTTTTACTTTTACAAATTTTTGTAAACATGTTTGGTATGTGTATGTTGAAACTATTCACATATAGCCATAATGGCATAGTAGTAATAAAATGATATAAAATAATAATTTATAAAATTTAAGTTTTTATGTTACCCTATACTGAGCAATATAATTTTACAAACCCGTAGAAATTTGTTTCACTCAAATCGGAATTACGAAACTCATTTTACAAAAGAAACAAGTAAAGGAAAAAGAAAAAAGAAAGAAAAAAAAGAAAACGGGCCGGCCAGCCGGACCGAACGGCCCAACAGCAGGCGGCCAGGCCAAGCCCACCCGGCCGACCGAGCCCAGCCACCATCCATCGATCGGTTCAGTAGAGGAACGAAAAATCCGTGTTTATAAAACTTATCTCCACTTAAACGCAGTTTTCTTGAGCTACACAACTCCGAATTTAGATCCGTTTGTTTCTACGCGTTCCTAACTTCGAGCCCCACCTTTTCCACCGACCTATGGTCTATATAAACTCTCCACCAGACCGCAGTTTCGTTTTCCCTTTCCTCCTCTCGAAATCCTACATCAACGAAATCTTAACTCGTTGATTTGATCACCAAAACTATCTCGAATCGCTTCGGGCTCTACACGAAAGTTGTAGATTTCGTCGAGATCTTTCAATCCCGACCAATCTCATCTCTTTTCATCCACCATACATGGATAATTTCGCATCGCAAGGTGTCAGACCTGACAAAGGGAATCTTCAATTAGTTCGTGCTCGTTCCACGAAATCCAAATTCCTTTGGTGAGTATCTAGATCTGATCATCCTCTACAACTTTCATGTTGAAAGTTTTTCGATTTGAAGTACCAATTTGTCACTCATCTACAGATCTATTTCGAGTCAACCGGAGCCAAATCGAGTTTCAAAACGATCTCGAATCGTCATGACCTCAACACGGAAGTTGTTCCTCTCGTCAAGATCTTTCAATTGCCGCAAGTTTCACCTTGTTTCGTTCACCGAGCAAGGAGAAAATCGTGTTGCAAAATTCAGATCTTATAAGGTATAATCCAGATCTTGTCAAACACATTAATCCGTTGTGAAAAGTAATTTGTGCGTTAGATAGATCTATTAATTCTATACAACTTTGATGTAGAAAGTTTTTCCATCTGAGCAAATTTTTCTGTCAACTTTATGACATCATCATGACATCAGCATAGTCAACTCAGTCAGGTCAAAGTCAAACTGCAGTCAGCGGTACGGTCAGCAGTACAGTCAGCGGTACAGTCAGCAGTACAGTCAGCGGTCAACTATACAGTCAGCTTTAGTCAAACACGTTTTAAATTCGAAATTTAAATCTCAGATTTGTTGCACACCTTGAAAAATCCGTATAAAATCAACCGTAGGGACAAATTTTACAAACTTTATAGTTTTGGAAAGCTTACAGTATGTACTACACGTTTATGCAGTAATATGGTGTAGGTACTGTGTTAGATTTCGCATTGTAATTCAAATAGAGAAATTGACTTTTGTGCACTATAAAAATTGTATAAAATAATCTACTGGTCCAAATTTGATGATTTTGTACTTTCTGGAATCCTCAGAACATGTACTTCAACTTGGTATAGGAGTTGTACAACTTTGATACGTGCACAAACTTGCTTTAGTAAAATCTATCCGAATCAGTAATTCGAAGATAATTCAAATTCTATAAATCGTTTTTGGATAATTCCAATTGCTCTAATCTTGTACTACTGTAACATATCCAGGGAACTCAAGTTTATATTTCTACTAAACGTAAATCTTGCGGTAGCTAATTAATAAGATTGTGTATGTTAAGTAGATACTCGATTAATGGTTTTTCTAAATCAATTTAAATGTCCAGAATACTTTATTAACATTGCACATATCAGAGAACACCTAATACAACACCTACACACTAATTATCTGGTGAAAGTAATTGGTGCATAGCATGCATGCATGTCTATGATTGTTCATATCGAATGTTTGTTTATTTTTGTTGTTGTTGTTGAATGGTGTGTTTATGTTGTGCTATATTCTATGTTATAGTTGTACGGAGAGGCACGTATTTTGATTAAGAGAAGTGAACGCGCTTCGATTACCGAAAAGGCAAGTGACACTCAAATCCTACTTATTTTAATTATGCATTAGTGTTTTGAAACTAGCATGCATGGTAGGATTCTGTTTTCAAAGTAAAATATTATGCTATGCTTAGCAAACCCTAGTAGTGTGTAGCTACTCCTGAACCTGTTGATAGGATACTTTATTTTTGCTCTGCAACATCAAATGCCAAATGTTATTTCATTGTTTCGATTGTGATGGTTTGAAAAGTGAAAATTAACAACCTTAATGAATCACCTGGGTGGATTGTTTGAGTGGTGGGCGGCTGCTCAGGGCTCCGACCTCGGAGTAACCGAGTGGCAGGTGGGTGCCTGAGAGTGCGCGGTTGAATAGTGGTTGCTCTAGACTGCACCTCTGGTTTTCACCAGGGGATCGTGCGGGGGTTTATTATCTGTAATGGTTCTAAGCCTGTGAGTTTCACTTGTGGATGGCCACCCAGGATTAAAGAGATTACTATGTCGTCCATGTTTTAGTTAGCTTCCAGTGCAGCCTTATGGTATTATGGGCTCTGCCGGGATTAAGTAAGTAGTGAGGCCAAACTTGTTGCTAGACATGATGATGGGGCTTGCAACCCAACGGGAACGGGTCTAGCTAGTTATGGTCGAAGCCTCCTTCTGAAAGATCTTGTCTCATTTCTTCTCTTGGGAAGGGTGGGTCGTAAGGTGAAAGTGCACAACCTCTCGAGAGTTAAATCTAAGATCTTAGCCGTGTCCCCGGTTATGGACAATTTGAGCTTCTAGGCAAGGGAATGTACGGAAGAATCTCATCACCTTTTCTGAATAAGTTAAAATTTGAGTAGCAACTATCGGATAGTACATGGGAGATGTAACCATGATACTGTTTATGACATCATTATGAGTTTTGTAAAATATTTTGTTTTGAAATAAAATGTAGGATAAAATTGGCTTTATGCAAATTTGCCTAAACTCCACTTGTCAAATATCATGTAGATAGTCATGCCCAAAACTGCCACCATACAAGTGTCATTTGCTAGTACATCATTGTACTGACCTCCATTCGTGGGGCTGCATATTCAAACGTGCAGGATTTTCTGAGGAGAAGTACGTGGTAGGATCTCGAGTCTACATTCCAACATGATTGCTCGTGGCACATGAAGAAGATGAAGGCTCATTGATGACTTACTTTCTGCGTGTATGTTCTGAATATTGTTGAGCTAGTCCATGTGACTATGCAATTTGTAAGGTTTTATTTTACCCTTTGGATCAAAGATGTAGTAATTTGATACTATTTCAATGATTACTATATTTTGTAATGTGTGTGCTATCAGTGATCCCGGGAATAGCACTATACACAGGTATCTTACCTTTATTAAAAGGTAGGGTGCTACACCTGGGCATTTATGTTTTGCTACAAATACAGGCAAGCGAGATACCACTTTATCATATCCTTCTATGAACATTGCAATCCTGCTTATTGAAGTGTTTCATGATGCTTGTTATTAGTTTGTTGGTATCTCTTTCATGATTGACACGATTACTAGATGACTTTATTTGCATGTACCTTATTATGAATTGCTTAAGCACTTGCCATATCATGAGAATATTTACAGCATATGAACAAATGTGTTCGTGAAAGTTCTTTTATCGCACTCGGTTGTTAACCGAATTGCTTGAGGACAAGCAATAAGCTAAGCTTGGGGGAGTTGATACATCCAAAACGTATCTACTTTCCCTAACACTTTTGCTATTGTTTTGCCTCTAATTTGTGTATTTTGGATACAACTAACACGGACTAACGCTCGTTTTCAGCGAATTGCACTCGGTGTCTCGTTTTTGTGCGGAAATTCGACTTTCAGGAAAAACCCCGGAAATAATCGCAATGGGCCTATTTTTACCGTGAAGATGAAGGGCCAAAAGGGCGAACCGGGGGGCCCGTGGCCCCTGGACCACGAGCCGGCGCGGCCCGGAGGGGGCGCGCGCTGCCCTATGGTCCGGGCGCCTCGGCGGCCCCCGACGCTCTCCTTTCGACTACATATGCCTTTCGACCTAAAAACGCCGGGGGTTCGACCATATTTCCGGGGACCATCCGATACGCCGCCGCCATCGCGAAACTCCGCCTCGGGACCGGAAACTCGGTTCGGCACTCCGCGGGACGGGGAATTGGAGGGGATCTTCACCGCCATCACCACCGACGCCTCTCCATCGACCAGCCATGTTTCCCCCATCCATGTGTGAGTAATTCCCCCGATGTAGGCTGAAGGGGATGGTAGGGATTGGATGAGATTGATCATGTAATAGTCACAAGATTGTTAGGGCATGGTGCCTAGTATCCGTAGATGTTACTTTTATGATATTGTTGCAACTTGTTATGCTTAATGCTTGTCACTAGGGCCCGAGTGCCATGATCTCAGACATGAACATGTTATTGTTTCATCATGATATGCATTGTTTTATGATCTTACCTGCAAGTTGTATACACACGTTGCTGTCCGGAACCCGAGGCCCCAAAGTGACAAGAATTGGGACAACCGGAGGGGGAGGCGGTGATGTGAGGATCACATGTGTTCATGGAGTGTTAATGCTTTGCTCCGGTATTCTATTAAAAGGAGTACCTTAATTTCCAGTAGTTTCCCTAGAGGCCCGGCTGCCACCGGCTGGTAGGACAAAAGATGTTGTGCAAGTTTCTCATTGCGAGCACGTACGACTATATATGGAACACATGCCTATTGATTGATTAGTACTTGGATACCGCTTTATTATTATCTGCAAATGCCCTACCATGATTTTTATATGAATTCTCTCATCCATGCAACGCCCGTTCATCCGTCCATGTGCCTACAGTATTTTAATCCTGTTGTTTACTATAATCACTACTGCTGTCTTTATTTCACTGTCGCTGTTATTTCACTACTCCTACTGCTATAAAACTGTTGCTACTGATAAACTCTTGCGAGCAAGTCTGTTTCTAGGTGCAGCTGAATTGACAACTCCGCTGTTAAGGCTTACAAGTATTCTTTGTCTCCCCTTGTGTCGAATCAATAAATTGGGTAATACTTCCCTCGAAGACTGTTGCGATCCCCTATACTTGTGGGTCATCAGCGCGTTGGTGTCTTAGTGGCCTTGTCGCCGGTGTGGCGTGTTTTAGCCTCTTGTGGCCTTGTACTTGAGAGCCTCCGTGTTGTGGAGTCGCCTCAAGCTTGATACTTGGGAGTTTGCCCAAGCTTGTACGGGTTCGGTGACCACCCTCAAGGGTCCCTTAGTGGATCGAGGTTTTCCTCCTTGCAGGAAAGGCTCGAGGAGAATACGGTGGCCCTAGTGGCTCATTGGAGTGCCTCGTGCCTCCACACCGCTCCAACGGAGACGTAGCACCCTTGGGTGTGAACTTCGGAATACATCATCGTCTCCTCGTGCACCGGTTACTTCTCAACCCGAGCTCCTTTACCTATGCGCTGTACATTGTGATATCTATCTTGATTGATGTGCTATACCTAGCTTGTTATCACCTTGTTGCTCATCATGCTAGCATAGGTTGTTGGTGCACTTAGGCAAACCCCTAGTTCATAGGCTTTGAGCTAAACTAGTAAACACTTAGTAGTTTTATTCCACCTAGTTTAGCTCTCAAGTAGAAGTTTTTATACACCGTCTATTCACCCCCCCTCTAGGCGACGTCCTTGTACATTCAATTGGTATCAGAGCTAGGGCTCTCTTATCTTGTTGGGCTTCACCGCCTAGAGAGTATGACGTCGGCTAGAGGATTAGTGCACATTTCCACCTTTACATTTGATGGCACTAATTATGATTCTTGGAAATTCTACATGCTTGATTATTTTAGGGGCATGCACCCACATATGGAGCAAATTCTTGATATCGGTTTTTCTCCTCCTAAGGATCCACAAAATCCATCTTATGAGGAGAAGAAAAACTCTTATCTAGATGCTCAAGCTACTAATGTGCTTTGCCGTGTTGTGAGCCATGTAGTTATCTCCTCCATCGCGCCTTTCCGGAGTGCTCATGAGTTTTGGACAAAGCTTCGAGATACATATGGTGGGTCCAAGACCATTGAGGATGATCGCACTCCTTCCACTTCACCAATGTGTGGTAAGACACAAGATAATGGTATGGTGAGTGGTGATGAACATTGCATTGTTGATGATGAGCTTTATCTTGATGATTCTTCATCCCTATCCCATTGCAATGTTTCATCTTTGGACTTGAAAACTTATAGCACTATAAATGCTTTACATGCTAGTGTTGGTAGTCCTTGCATATCTTCATTCCATGATGATATGCTTGCCTTGTCTTGTTGCCATAATGAAAATACTTTGCTTTCCTCTAGTATTTGTGTGACTAACAATGTAGAGGAAACCGAAGATGCTATGGGCCAAGACAAGATCTTGTATGGAGCTTCAACTAGTTCATCTTCTTCATCTCATGGTACTTACACTTGCCTCATGGCTAAGGCTTCTAAGGTATCTCCTTCCTTGGAACCCTATCTATCTAGTGATGATGAGGATGATGATATGGAAGAACTTAATGTTTGATGCGCGTAATGTACACGTCCGTTGGGAACCCCAAGAGAAGGTATGATGCGCACAACAGCAAGTTTTCCCTCAGAAAGAAACCAAGGTTATCGAACCAGTAGGAGCCAAGAAGCACGTGAAGGTTGTTGGTGGAGGAGTGTAGTGCGGCGCAACACCAGTGAAACCGACGCCAACGTGGAACCTGCACAACACAATCAAGATACTTTGCCCCAACGTAACAGTGAGGTTGTCAATCTCACCGGCTTGCTGAAAACAAAGGATTAAGCGTATCGAGTGGAAGATGGTGTTTGTTTGCAAAGAACAGTAAGAACAATAATTGAAGTAGATTGTATTCAGATGTAAAGAATGGACCGGGGTCCACAGTTCACTAGTGGTGTCTCTCCAATAAGATAACTAGCATGCTGGGTGAACAAATTACAGGTGGGCAATTGACAAATAAAGATTCAATACATATCAATGATGATTACTATGAGATTTAATCGGGGCATTACGACAAAGTACATAGACCGCTATCCAGCATGCATCTATGCCTAAATAGTCCACCTTCGGAGTTAGCATCCGCACCCCTTCCAGGTATTAAGTTGTAAACAACGAGACAATTGCATTAAGTATGGTGCGTAATGTAATCAACACAAATATCCTTAGACAAAGCATCGATGTTTATCCCTAGTAGCAACAAGCACATCCACAACCTTAGAACTTTCTCATCACTGTCCCGGATTAAATGGAGGCATGAACCCACTATCGAGCATAAATACTCCCTCTTGGAGTTACAAGTATCAACTTGGCCAGAGCCTCTACTAGCAACGGAGAGCATGGAAGAACATAAACAACACATATATGATCGATTGATAATCAACTTGACATAGTATTCTAGATTCATCGGATCCCACCAAACACAACATGTAGCATTACAAATAGATGATCTTGATCATGTTAGGCAGCTCACAAGATCTAAACAATGATAGCACATGCGGAGAAGACAACCATCTAGCTACTGCTATGGACCCATAGTCCAAGGATGAACTACTCACGCATCAATCCGGAGGCGGGCATGATGATGTAGAGCCCCTCCGGTGATGATTCCCCTCTCCGGCAGGGTGCCGGAGGCGATCTACTGAATCCCCCGAGATGGGATTGGCGGCGGCGGCGTCTCTGGAAGGTTTTCCGTATCGTGGCTCTCGGTACAGAGGGTTTCGCGACGAAGGCTTTAAGTAGGCGGAAGGGAAGGTCAGGGGGCGACGCGAGGGACCCACACGCTAGGGCCGCGCGGGCCCAAGCCTGGCCGCGCCGCCCTAGTGTGGCGTCGCCTCGCGGCCCCACTTCGTATCTCCTCCGGTCTTCTGGAAGCTTCGTGGAAAAATAGGACCCTGGGCGTTGGTTTCGTCCAATTCCGAGAATATTTCCTTTGTAGGATTTCTGAAACCAAAAACAGCAGAAAACAACAACTAGCGCTTCGGCATCTTGTTAATAGGTTAGTGCCGGAAAATGTATAATAATGATGTAAAGTATGTATAAAACATGCAAGTATTGTCATAAAAGTAGCATGGAACATAAGAAATTATAGATACGTTTGAGACGTATCAATGTTGCTTCCTTAAACATGATGGGTGAGTTGGTTTTTCATGCTCGTCATAAGAAGAAATTTGCTTGCTGTAACTTTATGAAAATCTTGGCTTTTGCCATTGAGAGCACAAAAATTATTGAGAAAAAGGAAGAGCATGAGCGCGAGTATGCAAATGAGATTGCAACTCTTAGTGAAGCTCTTGAAGAACAAAAAACCACCAATGAATCTCTTGAGGAGACCTTTACTCTAGAGCTATCTAAAGTAAAGGAATCTCGTGATAGAGCTTTAGAGGTGGCGCATGATTTTGTTATCACCAGAATTTGACCGGATCAGAGGTGGGCCGCGATCAAGATGGGCTTGAAGAATATGTATAGAAGAAATACATGAATCGTCCTTACGTGCAAAGTTTGGGCTAGTTTGCCCGTGTATCTGTACCATAGTAGGATACGTGTCGGTTAGGAGTTAGAGTTTTACCCGTGCACGGTTAGGTGCACGCTTGAATTAGAAAGTCCCCTGGACTATAAATATGTATCTAGGGTTTATGGAATAAACAACCAACGTTCAACACAAATCAATCTCGGCGCATCGCCAACTCCTTCGTCTCGAGGGTTTCTCCTGGTAAGCACCATGCTGCCTAGATCGCATCTTGCGATCTAGGCGAGCATAAGCTTATTTACGTTGTTCATGCGTTGCTCGTGCTCTGAAGCCTTTTTGATGGCGAGCAACGTAGTTATCTTAGATGTGTTAGGGTTAGCATTATTCTTCGTATCATATGCTGTCGTAGTGCAACCCTTATACATCTAGCCGCCCTTACACCTATCTTAGGTGTAGGGGCGGCACCCCGCTTGATCATTGTTTAGTAGATCCGATCCGTTACGGTTGCTCCTTGTTCTTCAAGGATTAGTTTAATATCCGCAATAGTTAGGCCTTACAAAGGGTTGGAGGATCCAGCGGCGTGTAGGGTGTAGTCTGCTAGCCCTAGACAGGATGTTCCGGGGATCAACCTCGTGTTGGTTTTTAGGCCCTGTCTAGGATCGGCTTACGATCACCGTACGCGAGCGCGAGGCCCAATCGTGAGTAGGATGATCCGATTATGTGGTGAAAACCCTAAATCGTCGTAGATCGTTTTAACTTTATCTTGATCAAGCAGGACCACCATATATTCGTACACCTCGTACGAATCATGGGTGGATCGGCTCTTTGAGCCGATTCACAGGACAACCTGAGAGCCGATCAAGGCTCGTATTTAACGTTTACGTGTATGCCATGCAGGAAACTAAGCGAGGCATCATCCAACACCTTCACGACCGGGTATAGGTCAGGTGGCACGCCCTTGCGACGAGCATCGGACGTGTGACCGGAAGGCTTTGCGGGCCGTCGCTGCGAGGGACCGGGGCCAGCCGCAGCCCTAGTTGTTCCCGGCTCTACGGTGTTGCCGGTCGCTGCCCGCCGGTGGGTTTCTGACCGCAACACATTCGCAGCACGCCCGGTGGGACAATCTTCGACATCCACCGCATCGCCATCTACATCCGAGATGGCGGAAAGCACTCCGGTCAAGTACGAGGATCCGGCCGACGAGCTCAAGAAGAAACATGACGAGATCAAGGCGGTCCTCGAAGCCGACCTCATCGGCTCTTTCCACGGAACCCGCTCCCATGGCAACGGGTGGAAGGGGTTCTCACCTGAAGGCGCGCTCGACGGAGTGGACCTGTCCGCCCCGTCAGAAGAACGCACCAGGTCGCTGCGTCAGGAGATCAACTTCATGGTGGCTCATTCGCTGCACCGCCACTCTGAGAGCTTGGTGAACACTTTGGAGCGCGTCGCTCTGCGCGTGATCCAGGAAATCATGAGCCATCAGTTTTCTCCGTCGGGACCAGCTCTGGGGACTTACAAAGGAGAAATACCATTCCAGTCCCGTCCACCGCTGCCGTTCGCATTGGCAGCACCAGAAGTGCCGAACTCATCGGCATACGTCGTCTACAAGATTGGTGGTGATCCCAGTGACTACCAATTCCTACCTGAGGCGCCCAAGGAAATCCCGCACGGATACACGTGCGCATACGTGCCAGACTGAAGTACCTGGACGCTCTCGAACCAGGCTGCAACAGCAGGGGCCTCTGGAACAACAGGAGGAACGTCGGGAGCAGATCTTGAGAAGCAAACGTGGTTAGCTAAGTACGCCACTCCGACAAACCTCCAGAGCTCAGCTCCTGTAGTTGGCTCAGAACTGGAAAAGCAAGCATGGCTGGCTAAGTATGCCACCCCGGCGAATCTTCGGGGTTCGACACCTTCAGCCATCACCGTGGATCAGATTTGTACATTTCTGAAAGATCAGTTCGGCATGATGCCGAAAAGGAAGACGTTCGGCTATACCAAGCCGTACCCCAACGAGTACGAATTGATCCCGCTACCACCCAAATATCGGCTCCCTGACTTCACAAAGTTTAGTGGATCAGATCGTTCCAGCTCCATCGAGCATGTGAGCCGATATTTGGCACAGCTGGGCACGATCTCAGCATCAGACGAGCTGCGTGTGAGGTTCTTCGCACGAGTCCCTCACGGGATCGGCTTTCGGGTGGTACACATCGCTGCCACCGAACTCAATCCGGACTTGGAAGCGAGTTGGAAGAGCGGTTCCATGAGCGGTATCACTCGGAGGCTTCCGAGGCTGGCATTGCCGATCTAGCACAAGTACGACATAAGCGCGGGGAAACGGTGTCGAGAATACATCCAGCGCTTCGGGACCATTAGGAACCGATGCTATTCGGTTCACGTAAGTAAAAGAAGCGATCGAGTTGGCGGTGGTGGGTCTCTCATCATCGATCAACGACGTGGCCTCCCAAGCGAGACTACCCTTCATTGGCGCACATGGTGCGAAGGCTGTCGACATATGAACAGCGCCACCCGGATGTTTACCGAGGACAAATTCAAGCGTGCGGTGGTCCTGGTTGAGGCGGACGAGGATGAAGGTGCTGCGGGAGATCGAGAGGTAGCAGTGGCTGAATGGACTCGGGCGGCGAGCCCCGTGTCCCGCAAGTGGGTTAAGCCACAAGGCCCTCCAAAAGGGTTCGACTTCGACGTGACCAAAACTGAGCAAATTTTCGACCTCTTACTCACGGAGAAGCATATAAAGGTACCCGAAGGCCACAAGATCCCCACGGTGCAGGAGCTGAACGGAAAGCCATACTGCAAGTGCCATAACACGTTCACCCACACCACCAACGACTGCAGGGTGTGGCGTCAGCAGATCCAAATGGCGATAGAAAAAGGGCGGTTAATTTTCAACCAGTACGCCATGAAGGTCGACACACACCCCTTTCCCGCCGTTAACATGGTGGAGTATACTTACCATGGAGGGTGCCAGCCAGATTTCTCGTGCAATATCAACATGGTGGGACCTGGGCACCACTCTGGTAAGGACGGAGATGAGGGCAGCTGCTCTCATAGCAAAGACACGGAGGAAGCCGCTCCACGCGATCGGCTCCGCCACGACGGCAAGCGCTACGTCACAGAGGGAGAAGTGAAGAACATAAGATATCAGCGACCTCTCTCTGATCACCTCCTCAACAAGTATGTGAGTCAGTATGACCAACGCCGACGATACAACGACGATGATGAAAAGGATCGTTTGGCTAGGGACGACAGGAGACGTCGTCGGCATGATCACGACGAGGAGCGGTACGAGCGCCACGCCAAGGAAAAGTCGAGGGAGCAAGACGACGTGGATAGGCACTGGGACTGCCCCTTCTTCAGACACTGCTGGGATTCAGGAATGAGCCGATTGCCAACAATCGGCAATTGCCCAGAATGTAAACAGAAGAAGAAGGATGCAGCTAACGTGTCTGTGTTCAAGCGTCTAGGGCCTCTCCCGCCTCGGAACAAGCATGCTGAGTCCGCTCGGGTGGAAGATCTCGAGGAACTAGAGGACGATGATGAAGAAGACAAGTATCATCGGCCAAGATGGTGCCCTGATGGGCTCAGCCGTTCCCAGAAGCGACAGGTTCAGCGTCTGCGTGGGTTGGAGGAAGCTGAAAGGTTATAACTGCACACGTTGAGGAAGGCACGGCCTGATCTGGCCGCCAAAATTCAGCGAACCCTGGACGAAGAAGGTCGGCCACAAAGAAAAGAGTGGCGCCCCAGACAAAAGAAAGCCGATGATGAGACATCGGCTGGCACAAACATGGTCTTCATCCTTCCAACAGAGTTTAGCGCTCCAGGATTATACGAAGCACCTGTGGCACAACTGGACTGCGGCCCGCGGCCGGTCATCTTTGAGAAGCCACGAGAAAGAAGTTACAGGCATCTGAAGGCCCTGTACTTGCGAGGATACATCAATGGACAGCCTGTCAACAAAATGTTGGTGGACACCGGAGCGGCAGTTAACATTATGCCATACTCCATGCTACGTCGGTTGGGACGCTCCAGCTCGGATCTGATCAAGACCAATGTAACACTGAGCGATTTCAACGGCCAAGCATCTGACGCACAAGGTGTTACGAATGTGGATCCGACCGTAGGAAGGAAAACTGTCCCTACGACGTTCTTTATTGTCGACGGCAAAAGCTCCTATGCTGTCCTATTAGGGAGAGATTGGATCCATGCCAACTGTTGCATTCCATCCACGATGCACCAATGCTTGATACAGTGGGATGGAGATGAAGTAGAAGTCGTCCACGCAGATGATTCAGCCGAGATCTCGACGGCTGGCATGAACGTTTGGGAGACATCAGGCCAAGAGCCACTCTCAGGCATCAATTTGGACGACTGCGAGCGCATCGACGTGACAAAGAACGGGGTTAGGCTGGTTTTATCCACCGGTCTGACCGTGTAACAAAAGCAAACATCGATGGACGAACGTGGCGATGCCGATCCAGGTGATCGGCCAAAATTATCCTCACCATCCATTCTTTTAGGGGCAGCGCCAGCCTAATGGACAATGAGGTAATGACACATAGCGCCTTGGCTAACCACAGAGCCGATTTCAGCAGTTCCCTGACAGAATCGGCTCGGGGGGGCACCTAATCAGATGAGCATGTGCGATACATGTGCAGTGAGATATTGGGGGCCGATAGAAAAATCGGCCCGTAAAAAAAAATCTACCAGTAGCATGTGCAAAACACAAGGACCTCCAGCTCTGTGTCAGAGGAGTTCTACTTCTGAGCCGTTGTGTGATCATCTGCAGCATCGGAGGGGTGATCGGCTCTGGCTGGCTCCGCATGATAGTTCTCTCAGACATGATCTAGCCCAGGTCCATTTGTCTGAATGGCGTGCCCTCGTCTCTGTTTCGCCTTGACTGAGACTCGGGGGGCAGCTGGCCTGGTGGATGCTCTGTTTTAGAAAGCCGGTTGGGTGGCCATCGGCTAGTCCTGCGCTGCGATTTTCGTCAAGGGTGGTGATCCGGCGGAACTCAAATTCATTGATCGAAAGGATGAAGGATAGTTCACGAAGGCTTGATGCGCTGACATCGGCTTATTGAGTTTTGACCAAGATTGCAGTCACCCCGTGGTCGAAGAGATGAAGGGCGGATTGTGAGAGACCGATGCGTTGCCATCGGCTCATTGAGAATCGGTTTAAAAGAAATTGGCAAAATCGAATTGGGAAAACTTCTTCATTAATGAACAGGATTTCTTACAAAGAGAGAGCCGATTGCTCAAAGAAGGAAGAACAAAAGAAGGGTCTATTGACCAATCTACTATTGCTAGGCCTACACTAGTAGATCCTAATCTACGGGCCATCGCTGCCCTCGTTGTCATCCTCGGAGCTCTCATCGGCACTACTGCCGATGGGCTCCTCGTCGCTGCTCCCGTAGCCCTCTACGGGAGCTTCATCCTCCTCTTCGTCGTCGCTGCTGTCATCGTCCCACCACATGCGGAGGCGTTTCGCCGGTGGGTAGCCCTCGAGGGAGTCGTCGTCATCGTCGTTTTCCTCTTCCTCTTCTTCAGAGGAGGGACAGTCGTCCCAGGGGAACCGGTCGTCCTCGCTTTCCGACTCCAGTTCCCCGTCGGCGAGGAACTGAAGATCTTCATCCCCGCTATTCAAGGACTGGTCGTCCTCGGACCAGATGGAGGAGGCGTGGTCTTCCTGGTCCCATTCTTCTGGGGCGCGGATGTCCTCCGGCGTCTCGCGGGAGGAGGAAGATCCGTAGGAAAGATCGGAGGAGGAGGAGGAGGAAGAAGACATGGTGGCACATGAGGGTTGATGTCTACGGGAGCTTCTATTCTTGTAGACAGTGTTGGGCCTCCAAGAGCAGAGGTTTGTAGAACAGCAGCAAGTTTCCCTTAAGTGGATACCCAAGGTTTATCGAACTCAGGGAGGAAGAGGTCAAAGATATCCCTCTCATGCAACCCTGCAACCACAAAGCAAGAAGTCTCTTGTGTCCCCAACACACCTAATAGGTGCACTAGTTCGGCGAAGAGATAGTGAAATACGGGTGGTATGAATAAGTATGAGCGAGTAGCAACGGTGCCGGAAAAGTGCTTGGCGTGTAGTTGATGGTGGTGGTATTGCAGCGAGTAGTAATGCAGTAAAACGATAAACAAGCGGTAGAAACTCAGCGGTAGTAACGCAGCGGTAGTAAACAAGCGGTAGTAACTCAGCGGTATTTAGGAACAAGGCCTAGGGATTACACTTTCACTAGTGGACACTCTCAACATTGATCACATAACGGAACGAGATAAATGCATACTCTACACTTTTGTTGGATGATGAACACATTGCGTAGGATTACACGAACCCTCAATGCCGGAGTTAACAAGCTCCACAATAATGCTCATGTTTAAGTAACCTTTAGTGTAAGATAGATCAACGCTACTAAACCAAGTACTAGCATAGCATGCACACTTGTCACCTTCATGCATATGTAGGAGGAATAGATCACATCAATATTATCATAGCAATAGTTAACTCCATAATCTACAAGAGATCATGATCATAGCATAAACCAAGTACTAACACGGTGCACGCACTGTCACCTTTGCACACATGCGGGAGGAATAAACTACTTTAATAACACATCACTAGAGTAGCACATAGATAAATTGTGATACAACATGCTGCAATCATAAAGAGATATAAATAAGCACCTCACTATGCCATTCAATGAGTAAGTATTCTGTGAAATCTAGCCTAAGAGACCCACACGGTGCACACACTCGTCACCTTTACACACGTGGGACGAGGAGTCTCCGGAGATCACATAAGTAAAACCCACTTGACTAGCATAATGACATCTAGATTACAAGCATCATCATATGAATCTCAATCATGTAAGGCAGCTCATGAGATTATTGTATTGACACACATAGGAGAGAGATGAACCACATAGCTACCGGTACAGCCCCGAGCCTCGATGGAGAACTACTCCCTCCTCATGGGAGCAGCGGCGGTGATGAAGATGGCGGTGGAGATGGCAGCGGTGTCGATGGAGAAGCCTTCCGGGGCACTTCCCCGCTCCGGCAGGGTGCCGGAACAGAGATCCTGTCCCCGGATCTTGGCTTCGCGATGGCGGCGGCTGCGGCAGGTTTACGTGGGTTTCGTCAATTGGTATCGGGTTTTCTGATCCGGGGGCTTTATATAGGCGAAGAGGCGGCGCAGGAGGGCTGACGGGGGGCCACACCATAGGGCGGCGCGGCCCCCTCTCGGCCGCGCCGGCCTAGGGTTTGGTGGCCCTGTGGCCCCCTCTCGGTCCTTCCCGGGTGTTCTGGATGCTTCCGATGAAAATAGGAACTTTGGCGTTGATTTCGTCCGATTCCGAGAATATTTCGTTACTAGGATTTCCGAAACCAAAAACAGCGAGAAAACGGGAGCGGCACTTCGGCATCTTGTTAATAGGTTAGTTCCGGAAAATGCACGAATATGACATAAAGTGTGCATAAAACATGTAGATAACATCAATAATGTGGCATGGAACACAAGAAATTATCGATACGTTGGAGACGTATCAGCATCCCCAAGCTTAGTTACTGCTCGTCCCGAGCGAGTAAAACGATAACAAAGATAATTTACGGAGTGACATGCCATCATAAACTTGATCATACTATTTGTAAAGCATATGTAGTGAATGCAGTGATCAAAACAATGTATATGACATGGGTAAACAACTGAATCATAAAGCAAAGACTTTTCATGAATAGCACTTCAAGACAAGCATCAATAAGTCTTGCATAAGAGTTAACTCATAAAGAAATAATTCAAAGTAGAGGCATTGAAGCAACATAATGGAAGATGAAGTTTCAGCGGTTGCTTTCAACTTGTAACATGTATATCTCAATGATAGTTTGTCAATGCAAAGCAATATAACAAGTGCAATATGCAAGTATGTAAGAATCAATGCACAGTTCACACAAGTGTTTGCTTCTTGAGGTGGAGAGAAATAAGTGAACTGACTCAACATTGAAAGTAAAAGAATGGTCCTTCAAAGAGGAAAGCATCGATTGCTATATTTGTGCTAGAGCTTTGATTTTGAAAACATAAAGAGAGCATAAAAGTAAAGTTTTGAGAGGTGTTTGTTGTTGTCAACGAATGGTAGCGGGTACTCTAACCCCCTTGCCAGACAAACCTTCAAAGAGCGGCTCCCATTTTATTTTATTTTTGGATGGCACTCCTTCCAACCTTTCTTTCACAAACCATGGCTAACCGAATCCTCGGGTGCCTGCCAACAATCTCATACCATGAAGGAGTACCTTTTTATTTTAGTTTTATTATGATGACACTCCTCCCAACCTTTGCTTACACAAGCCATGGCTAACCGAATCCTTCGGGTGCCGTCCAACAATCACATACCATGGAGGAGTGTCTATTTTTAGTTTGTTAATTTGGGACTGGGAATCCCATTGCCAGCTCTTTTTGCAAAATTATTGGATAAGCGGATGAAGCCACTAGTCCATTGGTGAAAGTTGCCCAACAAGATTGAAAGATAAACACCACATACTTCCTCATGAGCTATAAAACATTGACACAAATAAGAGGTAATAAATTTTGAATTGTTTAAAGGTAGCACTCAAGCAATTTACTTTGGAATGGCGGAGAAATACCATGTAGTAGGTAGGTATGGTGGACACAAATGGCATAGTGTTGGCTCAAGTATTTGGATGCATGAGAAGTATTCCCTCTCGATACAAGGTTTAGGCTAGCAAGGTTGTTTGAGGCAAACACAAGGATGAACTAGTACAGCAAAACTCACATAAAAGACATATTACAAGTATTATAAGACTATACATCGTCTTCCTTGTTGTTCAAACACCTTACTAGAAATTATCTAGACCTTAGAGAGACCAATTATGCAAACCAAATTTTAGCATGCTTTATGTATTCTTCACTAATAGGTGCAAAGTATATGATGCAAGAGCTTAAACATGAGCACAACAATTGCCAAGTATCACATTACCCAAGACATTATAGCAATTACTACATGTATCATTTTCCAATTCCAACCATATAACAATTTAACGAAGAGGAAACTTCGCCATGAATATTATGAGCTAAGAACACATGTGTTCATACGAACCAGCGGAGCGTGTCTCTCTCCCACACAAGCATGATGTAATCCAATTTATTCAAACAAAAACAAAAACAAAAGCAAACAAACGGACGCTCCAAGAAAAAGCACATAAGATGTGATGGAATAAAAATATAGTTTCGGGGGAGGAACCCGATAATGTTGTCGATGAAGAAGGGGATGCCTTGGGCATCCCCAAGCTTAGACGCTTGAGTCTTCTTGATATATGCAGGGGTGAACCACCGGGTGCATCCCCAAGCTTAGAGCTTTCACTCTCCTTGATCGTAGTATATCATCCTCCTCTCTTGACCCTTGAAAACTTCCTCCACACCAAACTCGAAACAACTCATTAGAGGGTTAGTGGACAATAAAAATTCACATGTTCAGAGGTGACACAATCATTCTTAACACTTCTGGACATTGCATAAAGCTACTGGACATTAATGGATCAAAAAAATTCATCCAACATAGCAAAAGAGGCAATGCGAAATAAAAGGCAGAATCTGTCAAAACAGAACAGTCCGTAAAGATGGATTTTATTAGGCCACCAGACCTGCTCAAACGAAAATGCTCAAATTGAATGAAAGTTGCGTACATATCTGAGGATCATGCTCGTAAATTGGCATAATTTTCTGAGCTTCCTGCAGGGCAGTGGGCTCAGATTCGTGACAGCAAAGAAATCTGTTTCTGCGCAGTAATCCAAATCTAGTACTTACTTTTCTATCAAAGACTTTACTTGGCACAACAAAACATAAAACTAAGATAAGGAGAGGTTGCTACAGTAGTAAACAACTTCCAAGACACAAATATAAAACAAAGTACTGTAGCAAAATAACACATGGGTTATCTCCCAAGAAGTTCTTTCTTTTTAGCCATTAAGATGGGCTCAGCAGTTTTAATGATGCACTCGCAAGAAATAGTATTTGAAGCAAAGAGAGCATCAAGAGGCAAATTCAAAACACATTTAAGTCTAACATGCTTCCTATGCATAGGAATCTTGTAAATAAACAAGTTCATGAAGAGCAAAGTAACAAGCACAGGAAGATAAAACAAGTGTAGCTTGAAAAATTTCAGCACATAGAGAGGTGTTTTAGTAACATGAAAATTTCTACAACCATATTTTCCTCTCTCATAATAACTTTCAGTAGCATCATGAGCAAACTCAACAATATAACTATCACGTAAAGCATTCTTATCATGAGTCTCATGCATAAAATTATTACTCTCCACATAAGCATAATCAATTTTATTAGTTGTAGTGGGAGCAAATTCAACAAAGTAGCTATCATTATTATTCTCATCAAGTGTAGGAGGCATAGTATAATCACAACAAAATTTACTCTCAGCAGTAAGTGGCACAAAAAGACCACTATCATTATCATCATCAGAAATAGGAGGCAAAGTATCATCAAAGAAAATTTTCTCCTCAATGCTTGGGGGACTAAAAATATCATGAAAACCAGCTTCCCCAAGCTTAGAACTTTCTATATTATTGTCAACAATGGTGTTCGAAGCGTTCATACTAATATTACTACCAGCATGCAAAGAAGATTTCATAGGTTTTTTAATTTTCGCATCAAACAATCCATGTTTTAAATCAGGAAATAGAATAAGAAGCTCACTCTTGTACATTATGCCAAACTAGTGTAAACAAGAAACAACAAGATGCAATTGCAGGATCTAAAGGAAATAGCTTTGAGCACACACACAACGGCGCCAGAAAAATACTTTACATGGGACCGGTGTATGAGAGCCTTTTACCTTTCCTCCCCGGCAACGGCGCCAGAAAAGTGCTTGATGTCTACGGGAGCTTCTATTCTTGTAGACAGTGTTGGGCCTCCAAGAGCGAGAGGTTTGTAGAACAGCAGCAAGTTTCCCTTAAGTGGATACCCAAGGTTTATCGAACTCGGGGAGGAAGAGGTCAAAGATATCCCTCTCATGCAACCCCGCAACCACAAAGCAAGAAGTCTCTTGTGTCCCCAACACACCTAATAGGTGCACTAGTTCGGCGAAGAGATAGTGAAATACAGGTGGTATGAATAAGTATGAGCAGTAGCAACGGTGCCGAGAAAAGTGCTTGGCGTGTAGTTGATGGTGGTGGTATTGCAGCGATAGTAACGCGATAAAACGATAAACAAGCGAGTAGAAACTCAGCAGTAGTAACGCAGCGAGTAGTAAACAAGCGGTAGTAACTCAGCGAGTATTTAGGAACAAGGCCTAGGGATTACACTTTCACTAGTGGACACTCTCAACATTGATCACATAACAGAACAGATAAATGCATACTCTACACTTTTGTTGGATGATGAACACATTGCGTAGGATTACACGAACCCTCAATGCCGGAGTTAACAAGCTCCACAATAATGCTCATGTTTAAGTAACCTTTAGTGTAAGATAGATCAACGCTACTAAACCAAGTACTAGCATAGCATGCACACTTGTCACCTTCATGCATATGTAGGAGGAATAGATCACATCAATATTATCATAGCAATAGTTAACTCCATAATCTACAAGAGATCATGATCATAGCATAAACTAAGTACTAACACGGTGCACGCACTGTCACCTTTGCACACATGCGAGGAGGAATAAACTACTTTAATAACACATCACTAGAGTAGCACATAGATAAATTGTGATACAACATGCTGCAATCATAAAGAGATATAAATAAGCACCTCACTATGCCATTCAATGAGTAAGTATTCTGTGAAATCTAGCCTAAGAGACCCACACGGTGCACACACTTGTCACCTTTACACACGTGGGACGAGGAGTCTCCGGAGATCACATAAGTAAAACCCACTTGACTAGCATAATGACATCTAGATTACAAGCATCATCATATGAATCTCAATCATGTAAGGCAGCTCATGAGATTATTGTATTGACACACATAGGAGAGAGATGAACCACATAGCTACCGGTACAGCCCCGAGCCTCGATGGAGAACTACTCCCTCCTCATGGGAGCAGCGGCGGTGATGAAGATGGCGGTGGAGATGGCAGCGGTGTCGATGGAGAAGCCTTCCGGGGGCACTTCCCCGCTCCGGCGGGGTGCCGGAACGGAGATCCTGTCCCCCGGATCTTGGCTTCGCGATGGCGGCGGCTCCGGCGGGTTTACGTGGGTTTCGTCAATTGGTATCGGGTTTTCCGATCCGGGGGCTTTATATAGGCGAAGAGGCGGCGCAGGAGGGCTGACAGGGGGGCCACACCATAGGGCGGCGCGGCCCCCCCTCTGGCCGCGCCACCCTAGGGTTTGGTGGCCCTGTGGCCCCCCTCTGGTCCTTCCCGGGTGTTCTGGATGCTTCCGATGAAAATAGGAACTTTGGCGTTGATTTCGTCCGATTCCGAGAATATTTCGTTACTAGGATTTCTGAAACCAAAAACAGCAGAAAACAGGAACTGGCACTTCGGCATCTTGTTAATAGGTTAGTTCCGGAAAATGCACGAATATGACATAAAGTGTGCATAAAACATGTAGATAACATCAATAATGTGGCATGGAACACAAGAAATTATCGATACGTTGGAGACGTATCAAGGGTTTTTTGGGTGCTAATGCGAGGTGGATGAAGGAGGAGCAAACTGTTTAGAACGGTTAAATAAAAGGGATATGAGGGAGATTCAATGCCACAGCAGTTTCCGAGGAGATGGTGCCCAACAGAAAAATTTCGCAGGCCACGTGGAGAAGTGGAAAGGGCAAGGCATCATGATGAAGGATTCTGCGGCGGTGTCGCTGCTCTGCCACGACATGACCCGACGAAAGAAAGCGTAATGATTTTGGAAATGTCATTTCCAAAACCAGAGGGGCATGTGTTATCACCAGAATTTGACCGGATCAGAGGTGGGCCGCGATCAAGATGGGCTTGAAGAATATGTATAGAAGAAATACGTGAATCGGCCTTACGTGCAAAGTTTGGGCTAGTTTGCCCGTGTATCTGTACCATAGTAGGATACGTGTAGGTTAGGAGTTAGAGTTTTACCCGTGCACGGTTAGGTGCACGCCTGAATTAGAAAGTCCCCTGGACTATAAATATGTATCTAGGGTTTATGGAATAAACAACCAACGTTCAACACAAATCAATCTCGGCGCATCGCCAACTCCTTCGTCTCGAGGGTTTCTCCTGGTAAGCACCATGCTTCCTAGATCGCATCTTGCGATCTAGGCAGCATAAGCTTATTTACGTTGTTCATGCGTTGCTCGTGCTGAAGCCTTTTTGATGGCGAGCAACGTAGTTATCTTAGATGTGTTAGGGTTAGCATTGTTCTTCGTATCATATGCTGTCCTAGTGCAACCCTTATACATCTAGCCGCCCTTACACCTATCTTAGGTGTAGGGGCGGCACCCCGCTTGATCATTGTTTAGTAGATCCGATCCGTTACGGTTGCTCCTTGTTCTTCAAGGATTAGTTTAATATCCGCAATAGTTAGGCCTTACAAAGGGTTGGAGGATCCAGCGGCGTGTAGGGTGTAGTCTGCTAGCCCTAGACAGGATGTTCCGGGGATCAACCTCGTGTTGGTTTTTAGGCCCTGTCTAGGATCGGCTTACGATCACCATACGCGAGCGCGAGGCCCAATCGTGAGTAGGATGATCCGATTATGTGGTGAAAACCCTAAATCGTCGTAGATCGTTTTAACTTTATCTTGATCAAGCAGGACCACCATATATTCGTACACCTCGTACGAATCATGGGTGGATCGGCTCTTTGAGCCGATTCACGGGACAACCTGAGAGCCGATCGAGGCTCGTATTTAACGTTTACGTGTATGCCATGCAGGAAACTAAGCGAGGCATCATCCAACACCTTCCCGACCGGGTATAGGTCAGGTGGCACGCCCTTGCGACAGCATCGGACGTGTGACCAGAAGGCTTTGCGGGCCGTCGCTCTGAGGGACTGGGGCCAGCCGCAGCCCTAGTTGTTCGCGGCTCTACGGTGTTGCCAGTCGCTGCCCGCCGGTGGGTTTCTGACCGCAACAGATTTTCAAATTAAAAATGATGAGCTAGTAATTGCTCATGCTAAACTCCTTGAGGATTTTGAGGTTCTCAAAAATGGTTCTAGGACCATTGAGAGTGAGCTCATCAAACTCACCGAGTCACATGAGCAATTTAAGGCTCTCAACCTAATAGAGCTTGCTAAGTTGCCTTCTCCTTGTTCTATAATTGATAATGCTTGTTGATACGTCTCCAACGTATCTATAATTTCTGATGTTCCATGCTTGTTTTATGACAATACCAACATGTTTTGTTCACACTTTATATCATTTTTATGCGTTTTTCGGAACTAACCTATTGACGAGATGCCATAGTGCCAGTTCCTGTTTTCTGCTGTTTTTGGTTCCAGAAAGGCTGTTCGGGCAATATTCTCGGAATTCGACGAAACGAAGACCAAACCTCCTATTTTTCCCGGAAGGCTCCAGAACACCGAAGAAGAGTCGGAGAGGGGCCGGAGGGCCACCACACCATAGGGCGGCGCGGCCTGGCACGGGCCCGCGCCGGCCTGTGGTGGGGAGCCCCAGTGCCCCCCTGCGCCGCCTCTTCGCCTATAAAATCCCTTTCGACCTAAAAACACCGTAACTCTTGACGAAACTCCAGAAAGACTCCGGGGCGCCGCCGCCATCGCGAAACTCCAATTCGGGGACAGAACTCTCTGTTCGGCACCCTGCCGGGGGGAATTGCCCCGGAGTCATCTCCACCGCCGTCTCCACCGCCATCTTCACCGCCATCGCTGCCTCCATGATGAGGAGGGAGTAATCCACCCCGAGGCTGAGGGCTCCGCTGTAGCTATGTGGTTCATCTCTCTCTTTATGTGATCTAGTTGAATATCATCTATGTGCTACTCTAGTGATGTTATCAAAGTAGTTTTATTCCTCATGCACGGTGTAATGGTGACAGTGTGTGCATCCGTGTTAGTACTTGGCGTAGGCTATGATTGTAATCTCTTGTAGATTATGAAGTTAACTATTGCTATGATAGTATCGATGTGATCTATGCCTCCTTCATGGTATGATGGTGACGGTGTGCATGCTATGTTAGTTCTTGGTGTAATTGTGTTGATCTATCTTGCACTCTAAGGTTATTTAAACATGAATATCGAATACTTGTGGAGCTTGTTAACTCCGGCATTGAGGGTTCGTGTAATCCTACACGATTAGTGGTGTTCATCATCCAACAAGAGGGTGTAGAGTGGTTCTATTATGTGATCATTGTTGAGAGTGTCCACTAGTGAAAGCGGGATCCACGGGCCTTGCTTCCAAACATCGAATCTCTCGTTTGTTTACTTGTATTGTTACATGTTTGCTCGCTGCCATATTTTATTCAGATTGCTATTACCACTCATACTCATCCATATTACTTGCATCTCACTATCTCTTCGCCGAACTAGTGCACCTATACATCCGACAAGTGTATTAGGTGTGTTGGGGACACAAGAGACTTCTTGCTTTGTGGTTGCGGGGTTGCACTGAGAGGGATATCTTTGACCTCTTCCTCCCTGAGTTCGATAAACCTTGGGTGATCCACTTAAGGGAAACTTGCTGCTGTTCTACAAACCTCTGCTCTTGGAGGCCCAACACTGTCTACAAGAATAGAAGCTCCCGTAGACATCACTTGTGCTACTAACTCTACCTCTTGTGAAGCATCCATCTTCAAGGAGAATGTTTAGCTAAGGGCTCAACTTGCTTTGCTAACAAGCAATTATGAGAAATTGGAAGAAAGTCATGGAAAGCTTTCTAGCTCCCACGATGATTTTCTAGTCTCACATGATTTGCTAAAGTTAGCTCATGAAGCTATCATGTCAAAGGTAAAATCTTGTGAGCCTCATGTGAGTACTAGCACTACCTCTCAAAATGCTATTTTGACATGTGCTAGTGCTTTTAGTTCACCCACTCATGCTACTGATTTATCTTGTGGTGAACTACCTTCTATGCCTTGTTGCTCTACAATTCCATGTGCTAGTGCTAGTAATTCACCCAACTATGCTATTGCTATATCTTGTGGTGAATTACATACCTTGCCTTGTTGCTCTAACAATGAAGCTTCCACTTCCTCTAGTACTTGTGTTGTTACTAACCATGTAGAGGAAATCGAAGAGCTCGAGGCCCAAGTCTCTTCTTTGAAGGAGGACTTGGTAAAGGGTCATGAAGGGAAGCAATCCCCCAATGACAAGAGTGGACTTGGACTCAACTCCAACACCAAGAACAAGTCCACCACGCACAAGCGGAAGAAGGGCCAAGGGCATGTGAAGGACCCCGCCAAGATTGTGTGCTTCAAGTGCAAGATTGAAGGGCATAATGTTAGATCGTGCCCCTTGAAGAAGAAGCCACTTGGAGAGAAGAAACAAGGGAAGCGGCCTCAAGATGGAGCTCATGGTCTACCTCAAGGTCAAGCTCATGGTCTACCTCGACTTGAAGAAAGGCCGCTACCCAAGAAGGATCAAGCCAAGGCTCCCGTTGTAGAGAAATCAAGTGAGAAGAAGGAGAAGAGAAGAACATGCTACATATGCCATGAGAAGGGCCACATCTCCTCCTTTTTCACTATTGGTAACTCATCCAACCCTATCTTGATCTATGGTGCTTATTCTCTACATAAGGATAAGGTTGGCGATGTGTTTGCCAAATATGTTGGCACTCAAAGTGGTTTCGTAAAAAGAACCATTTGGGTTGCTAAGCCTATTGTGACTAACTTCTTAGGACCCAACTTGGTTGGGTACCAACAAGCCAAAATTTGATCAATAGGTATTGTGGAGGGCATGGAGGCTTGACTAGTTCATGAATACTTGGGGGATCTTCATCATTCTCACTTCCTCAAGTCAAGTACAATTCCTTTCATCCTTTACCCATGCTCCTCCTTGCGGTAACGAGTCCTCAACTCCTTTACATTGAAAGTTACTCGCTCCCCTTTTACATGTGTTGGGTTTGTACCTTGCATGTGGTTGTGTATGTTGTGCCTCCTACTTGCTTGCTTATATATGTGGTGTGGCACATCATGTACATTTGTTCCTATGTCGAGCCTATTGCATCTTGTTGATATCTTAGTTGTTGGCTCGTGAGAAATTAATGGACTATCCCATTTTGGGGGAGTGATATGTTTTGTGCATTTCACAATCCTAAAATGTGCGACATGATGAATTAAAATTCTATAATTTCCATTAATTATCTCACTTGGTTCTTATTTTCCTCTTGCATGAAAAATGTCTTTATCACATTATGGGGGAGTATTATGCTTTGTGCATCTTACAAGCCTAGAAAATGTGAACACTTGAGGTTGTGTCACATAGAATTGATATTATAGATTATCTTGTTCCTATGTGACATGTGTGCTCAAAAAAATCCCACTTTACCATATGCTTTCCTTGTTGTGAATATGATCTTGGACATGCTCACAAACTACCATATGGAAATGTTTCCTAAATACCTCTTGTCCTTGGACAATTGGTAATAAATTGTGTGGTATTGTTCCGGATCATCCTCACACTTGGCTCATGTGCTCAATTGCTTTATTTCTTGCCAAGAATTTGTCTTTGTGGGTTAGGCTCCCATATGTATTCCTTGCCTCTTATGTATCTCCTTATTTCACTTGAACCTTGTTAGTGTTTTGATAAACAATGGTTGAGCGATGATCCCGCATTTGTGCATTTTGTATTCAAATGCAAAATCCTAAATAGTGCACTAACCTTGGGGGAGCTGTCCTATGTTTGCTAGAACACTCTCTTGTTTCAAGAATTTGACTTTGGAAGACAAAACTTTTCTTTTCGGTACTTTTGTGCCATCGTGAAAAGTGTTGAAGGTTTGGTTTATTTGGAATCTTGCTTTCTTTGGGAGTTGGTTATCTCATTCTAGATATTTGACTTTATTTTCCTAAAATGAGATAAGCCCTTGAGCATGCTTGTTTTGGATATCTTGCTCTATTTCTCTTGTACCTATCTTGTGTATGCATGTTTCTTTGTGGATAAATATCTTTGTGATGTTGTCCACTTAGAGAAACTTATATACATGAGAGATGGTACATATCTTTTGATATCCCTCTTTGTTGGAGTCTATTCTTTCCATTTTTGTTTGTCTCTTGATGGCTCCACAAAGAATTTGATATGAGTGCTCATTTTATCCTATTTGCATCTTCAAGCACTCATATTTGATTTTGGCACAAGCTTTGTTTTTACTTGCATCTTCAAGCACTCATATCATGTTTAGATCTTGTGAGCTGCCTAACATGTTTAGATCTTGTGAGCTGCCTAACATGATCAAGATCATCTATTTGTAATGCTACATGTTGTGTTTGGCGGGATCCGATGAATATAGAATATTATGTCAAGTTGATTATCAATCTATCATATATGTGTTGTTTATGTTCTTGCATGCTCTCCGTTGCTAGTAGAGGCTCTGGCCAAGTTGATACTTGTAACTCCAAGAGGGGTATTTATGCTCGATAGTGGGTTCATGCCTCCATTGAATGCGGGACGGTGACGAGAAAGTTCTAAGGTTGTGGATGTGCTTGTTGCTACTAGGGATAAACCATCGATGCTTTGTCTAAGGATATTTGTGTTGATTACATTACGCACCATACTTAATGCAATTGTCTCGTTGTTTACAACTTAATACTTGGAAGGGGTGCGGATGCTAACTCTGAAGGTGGACTATTTAGGCATAGATGCATGCTTGGATGGTGGTCTATGTTCTTTGTCGTAATGCCCTGATTAAATCTCATAGTAATCATCATGATATGTATTGAATCTTTATTTGTCAATTGCCCGCCTGTAATTTGTTCACCCAGCATGTTATTTATCTTATTGGAGAGACACCACTAGTGAACTGTGGACCCCGGTCCATTCTTTTACATCTGAATACAATGTCTTGCAATCATTGTTCTCTCACTGTTCTTTGCAAACAAACATCATCTTCCATTCGATACGTTTAATCCTTTGTTTTCAGCAAGCCGGTGAGATTGACAACCTCATCTGTTACGTTGGGGCAAAGTATCTTGATTGTGTTGTGCGGGTTCCACGTTGGCGCCGGTTTCACCGGTGTTGCGCCGCACTACACTCCTCCACCAACAACCTTCACGTGCTCCTTGACTCCTCTCGGTTCGATAACCTTGGTTTCTTACCAAGGGAAAACTTGCTGCTGTACGCATCACACCTTCCTCTTGGGGTTCCCAACGGATGTGTGCTTCACGCGTATCAAGCTCTTTTCCCGGCGCCGTTGCCGGGGAGATCACGACACGCTGCAAGGGGAGTCTCCACATCCAATCTCTTTACTTTGTTTTTGTCTTGCTTTACTTTATTTTATTTACTGTCTTGTTTGCTTTATATCAAAAACACAAAAAAATTAGTTACTTTACTTTCTGTATTGTTTACTTGCGCTATATCAAAATACAAAAAAAATAGTTACTTGCATTTACTTTATTTACTTTTTGTTTATTTCATCATGTTTCATCTTAAGTTCACTCTGAAAGATATACCGGTGATACGTCTCAAACGTATCTATAATTTCTGATGTTCCATGCTTGTTTTATGACAATACCTACATGTTTTGTTCACACTTTATATCGTTTTGATGCGTTTTCCGGAACTAACCTATTGACGAGATGCCGAAGTGCCAGTTCCTGTTTTCTGCTGTTTTTGGTTTCAGAAATCCTAGTAAGGAAATATTCTCGGAATTGGACGAAATCAACGCCCAGCATCTTAGAAATCCACGAAGCTTCCAGAACACCCGAGAGCCACCAGAGGAGAGCCACAGGGGGCCCACACATGGGGTTGGCGCGGCCAGGCTAGGGCCCGCGCCCCCCCTGTTGTGTGGCGGCCCCGTAGCCCTTCCGACTCCGCCTTTTCGCCTATAAGAACCCCCCAGACCTAAAACCTCGATACGAGAAAAGTTCCAGAGCCGCCGCCATCGCGAAGCAAAGATCTGGGGGACAGGAGTCTCTGTTCCGGCACGCCGCCGGGACGGGGAAGTGCCCCCGGAAGGCTTCTCCATCGACACCACCGCCATCTTCACCTCCATCTCCATCAACGCTGCTGCTCCCATGGTGAGGAGGGAGTAGTTCTCCCTCGAGGCTAAGGGCTGTACCGGTAGCTATGTGGTTAATCTCTCTCCTATGTACTTCAATACAATGATCTCATGAGATGCTTTACATGATTGATATTCATATGAGCTTTGTATCGCTACTAATCTATGTGCTACTCATGTGATGTTATTAAAGTAGTCTATTCCTCCTGCATGGTGTAATGGTGACAGTGTGTGCATCGTGTGGTTCTTGTCGTAGATTATGATCATAATCTCTTGTAGGTTATGGAGTTGATTATCGCTATGATAGTATTGATGTGATCTATTCCCCCTTTCATAGTGTAATGGTGACAGTGTGTATGCTATGTTAGTACTCGGTTTATTTTGTAAAGATCTATTATGCTCTAAGGTTATTTAAATATGAACATCGAATGTTGTGGAGCTTGTTAACTCCGGCATTGAGGTGCTCTTGTAGCCCTACACAACGAATGGTGTTTGTCATCCAACAAAAGAGTGTATGTAGCACAAATGAGAAGAAGTTATTATTTATTATGCGATCAATGTTGAGAGTGTCCACTAGTGAAAGTATGATCCCTAGGCCTTGTTTCCAATACTGCAAACACCGCTTACTTACTGTTCTATTGCATGTTTACTCGCTGCCTTATTTTATTCAGATTGCTATTACCACTCATATACATCCATACTACTTGTATTTCACTATCTCTTCGCCGAACTAGTGCACCTATACATCTGACAAGTGTATTAGGTGTGTTGGGGACACAAGAGACTTCTTGTATCGTGATTGCAGGGTTGCTTGAGAGGGATATCTTTGACCTCTTCCTCCCTGAGTTCGATAAACCTTGGGTGATCCACTTAAGGGAAAACTTGCTGCTTGTTCTACAAACCTCTCGCTCTTGGAGGCCCAACACAGTCTACAGGAAAAGAAGCGTGAGTAGACATCAAGATATTTTCTGGCGCCGTTGCCGGGGACGAATCAAGACACTCCATCAAGCCCGTCAACCGCCATCAAACCTCCCATGTCAACCACGCGCCAGTTGTGGACAGCAAGCTATTTTCTGCCGCTGTTGCCGGGGAGGAAAGGTAAAAGGCACTCATACTCTGGTCCCAGGTAACTAAGTTATTTTCTGTTGCCGTTGTAAGTGCTCGAAGCTATTTCCTTTAGATCCTGCAATTGCATCTTTTGGTTTCTTGTTTACACTAGTTAGGCATAATGGAAAGCAACAATGAGCTTCTTATTTTATTTCCTGAGTTAAGACATGGATTGTTTGCTGCGAAAATTAAAAAACCTATGGAATCTTATTTACATGCTAGTAGCAATGATATTAGTATGAACGCTTTGAACACCATTGTTGTTAATAATATGGAAAATTCTAAGCTTGGGGAAGCTGGTTTTGATGAGCATGATATTTTTAGTCCCCCAAGCATTGAGGAGAAAATTTTCTTTGATGATACTTTGCCTCCTATTTATGATGATTATAATGATAGTGGTCTTTTGGTGCCGCCTACTATGGAGATTAAATTTTATTATGATTATACTATGCCTCCTACACTTGATGAGAATAATAATGATAGCTACTTTGTTGAATTTGCTCCCACTACAATTAATAAAATTGATTATGCTTATGTGGAGAGTAATAATTTTATGCATGTGGCTCATGACAAGAATGTTTTATGTGATAGTTATATTGTTGAGTTTGTTCATGATGCTACTGAAAGTTATTATGAGAGAGGGAAATATGGTTATATGCATCTTAATAATATTAAGTTTCCGCTCTTTATGTTGAGAATCTTGAAATTGCGCTTGTGTTGTTTTTCTATGCTTGCCACTTTGTTCTTCATGAATTTATTTGTGTACAAGATTCCTTTTCATAGGAAGTGGGTTAGGCTTAAATTTGCTTCATACTTGCTTTTAGATTCTCTCTTTGCTGCGACTCTCATCCGTATGAGAGCATCATCATTAAAACTGCTGAGCCCATCTTAATGGCTATAAAGAAAGAACTTCTTGGGAGATAACCCATGTATTTATTTTACTACAGCAATTTTTGTTTTGTTGAGTCTTGGGAGTTGTTTACTACTGTAGCAACCTCTCCTTATCATGTTTTTGTGCCAAGTAAAGTCTCTATGGTAAAGTTGATGCTAGATTTGGATTGCTGCGCAGAAACAACATTGTTGTCTGTCACGAATTCGCGCAGAAGTCTCTGTAAAAAAATCAAAAAAATCTGCAAATTTACGTGCGTGATCCTCAGATATGTACGCAACTTTCATTAGTTTTGAGTTTTTCCATTTGAGCAAGTTAAGTGCCCCTGCCAGATTCGTCTTTACGGACTGTTCTGTTTTTGACAGATTCTGCCTTTTATTTCGCATTGCCGCTTTTGCTATGTTGAATGAGTTTCTTTGTTCCATTAACTTTTAGAAGTTTTGTGCAATGTCCAGAAGTGTTAAGAATGATTGTGTCACCTCTGAACATGTGAATTTTGATTATGCACTAACCCTCTAATGAGTTTGCTTGAAGTTTGGTGTGGAGGAAATTTTAAGGGTCAATAGAAGAGGATGATATACTATGATCAAGAAGAGTGAAAGGTCTAAGCTTGGGGATGCCCCGGTGGTTCATCCCTGCATATTTTCAGAAGACTCAAGCATCTAAGCTTGGGGATGCCCAAGGCATCCCCTTCTTCATCGACAACTTATCGAGTCACTTCTAGTGAAACTATATTTTTATTCCGTCACATCTTATGTACTTTACTTGGAGCGTCTGTGTGCTTTTATTTTCGTTTTGTTATTTTCATTCTCTGAATAAGTTCATCCTTGTGTGGGAGAGAGACACGCTCCGCTTTTTCGTATGAACACTAGTGTTCTTCATTTTTGCTTTTAATGTTCAAGGGCGAAAGTTGATCGCTTCACTTGTTGCTATTTGGTTGGAATCAGAAAATGCTTCATATGGTCTTGAATAATTTGATACTTGGCAATTGTTTTGAGCTCTCATAAATCATGTTTAAGCTCTTGCATCATGTAGTTTAAATCTAGTAGTGGAGAACTACTGTAGAGCTTGTTAAAATTTGGTTTGCATGATTGGTCTCTCTAAGGTCTAGATATTTTCTGGTAAAAGTGTTTGAGCAACAAGGAAGACAGTGTAGAGTCCTATAATGCTTGCAATATGTTCTTATGTAAGTTTTGCTGTACCGGTTTATACTTGTGTTTGCTTCAAACAACCTTGCTAGCCCAAACCTTGTACTGAGAGGAAATGCTTCTCGTGCATCCAAAACCTTGAGCCAAAACCTATGCCATTTGTGTCCACCATATCTACCTACTATGTGGTATTTCCTGCCATTCCAAGTAAATACTTTATGTGCTACCTTTAAACAATTCAAAAGCTATTATCTCTTATTTGTGTCAATGTTTTATAGCTCATGAGGAAGTATGCGGTGTTTTATCTTTCGATCTTGTCATTTACTTCCGACAGACTTTCACAATGGACTAGTGGCACATCCGCTTATCCAATAATTTTGCAAAAAGAGCTGGCAATGGGGTTCCCAGCCCCAATTAATTAACTTGCATTAATAATTCTCTTCGCATGTTTAGCCCTGATCTATCAGTAAGCAACTTAAATTTGCAAATAGACACTCCTTCATGGTATGTGAATGTTGGAAGGCACTCGAGGATTCGGTTAGCCATGGCTTGTGTAAGCAAAGGTTGGGGGGAGTGTCATCTAATAAATAAAACTAAAGTACATGTGTAAACAAAAGAGAAGAGGGATGATCTACCTTGCTGGTAGAGATAACGTCCTTCATGGGAGCCGCTCTTGAAAGTCTAGTTGATAAGGTAGTTAGAGTACCCATTACCATTCGTTGACAACAACAAACACCTCTCAAAACTTTACTTTTATGCTCTCTATATGATTTCAAAATTTGAAAAGCTCTAGCACATGATTTCATCCCTGCTTCCCTCTGCGAAGGGCCTATCTTTTATTTTATGTTGAGTCAGTTTACCCATTTCCTTCCATCTTAGAAGCAAACACTTGTGTCAACTTTGCATTGATTCTTACATACTTGCTTATTTGCATTCATCATATTACTTTATGTTGACAATTATCCATGAGATATGCATGTTGAAAGTTGAAAGCAACCGCTGATACTTATATCTTCCTTTGTGTTGCTTCGATGCCTTTACTTTGAATTTATTGCTTTATGAGTTAACTCTTATGCAAGACTTTTTGATGCTTGTCTTGAAAGTACTATTCATGAAAGGTTTTGCTATATGTTATCTATTTGTTAGCAAACTATAGACCATTGCTTTGAATCACTCCATTCATGTCATATGATTTACAATAATGTTGATCAAGATTATGATGGTAGCATGTCACTTCAGAAATTATTTGTGTTATCGTTTACCTACTCGAGGGAGAGTAGGAACTAAGCTTGGGGATGCTTGATACGTCTCAAACGTATCTATAATTTCTGATGTTCCATGCTTGTTTTATGACAATACCTACATGTTTTGTTCACACTTTATATCGTTTTGATGCGTTTTCCGGAACTAACCTATTGACGAGATGCCGAAGTGCCAGTTCCTGTTTTCTGCTGTTTTTGGTTTCAGAAATCCAAGTAAGGAAATTTTCTCGGAATTGGACGAAATCAACGCCCAGCATCTTAGAAATCCACGAAGCTTCCAGAACACCTGAGAGCCACCAGAGGAGAGCCATAGGGGGCCCACACATGGGGCTGGCGTGGCCAGGCTAGGGCCCGCGCCCCCCTGTTGTGTGGAGGCCCCGTAGCCCTTCCGACTCCGCCTTTTCGCCTATAAGAAGCCCCCTAACCTAAAACCTCGATACGAATAAGCCACGGTACGAGAAAAGTTCCAGAGCCACCGCCATCGCGAAGCCAAGATCTGGGGGACAGGAGTCTCTGTTCCGGCACGCCGCCGGGACGGGGAAGTGCCCCCGGAAGGCTTCTCCATCGACACCACCGCCATCTTCACCGCCATCTCCATCAACGCTGCTGCTCCCATGATGAGGAGGGAGTAGTTCTCCCTCGAGGCTAAGGGCTGTACCGGTAGCTATGTGGTTAATCTCTCTCCTATGTACTTCAATACAATGATCTCATGAGTTGCTTTACATGATTGAGATTCATATGAGCTTTGTATCGCTACTAGTCTATGTGCTACTCATGTGATGTTATTAAAGTAGTCTATTCCTCCTGCATGGTGTAATGGTGATAGTGTGTGCATCGTGTGGTTCTTGTCGTAGATTATGATCATAATCTCTTGTAGGTTATGGAGTTGATTATCGCTATGATAGTATTGATGTGATCTATTCCCCCTTTCATAGTGTAATGGTGACAGTGTGTATGCTATGTTAGTACTCGGTTTATTTTGCAAAGATCTATTATACTCTAAGTTTATTTAAATATGAATATCGAATGTTGTGGAGCTTGTTAACTCCGGCATTGAGGTGCTCTTGTAGCCCTACACAACGAATGGTGTTTGTCATCCAACAAAAGAGTGTATGTAGCACAAATGAGAAGAAGTTATTATTTATTATGCGATCAATGTTGAGAGTGTCCACTAGTGAAAGTATGATCCCTAGGCCTTGTTTCCAATACCGCAAACACCGCTTACTTATCGTTCTGTTGCATGTTTACTCGCTGCCATATTTTATTCAGATTGCTATTACCACTCATATACATCCATACTACTTGTATTTCACTATCTCTTCGCCAAACTAGTGCACTTATACATCTGACAAGTGTATTAGGTGTGTTGGGGACACAAGAGACTTCTTGTATCGTGATTGCAGGGTTGCTTGAGAGGGATATCTTTGACCTCTTCCTCCCTGAGTTCGATAAACCTTGGGTGATCCACTTAAGAGAAAACTTGCTGCTGTTCTACAAACCTCTGCTCTTGGAGGCCCAACACTGTCTACAGGAAAAGAAGCGTGAGTAGACATCAACCGGTAGGACAAGGGTCTATCATTGGAAGAGATAATATAGAAGAATTTTTCACTCATGTTAGTATAGTTGAAGATTTGAGGATAGATCCTTGGTAGAACTTGCTCCTAATTATGAAATTGCTACTGCCTCTTTAGTACACATGTTGGAGGCTAGATTTGTTAATCTTAATCCAATAATGCAACATATGTTTCTTACACTCTCTCATATGAAGATGGGGGAAAAGAGAGATTTTGTTTTAGAGGTCCTTCTTAGAGAATTTGGTGATATAGCTAAAGAAGCTAGAAAAGTTTTTATTAAGCATAAGAGGCTTGGCTTTTATACTGATTTTGCAAAAACACTTGAAAAGAAGGACATGGATAGATTAAAGTACACTAATAATGTTAATGGTGAGGGGGAGATCAAAGTACCAATACCTAGTAAGCTCCTAGGGATGCATGAAGCTTTAGAAAATAACTATGCTTGGCTTGTTCCTGAAAATTTGTTTGATGAGAATAGTAAGCCTAAGAGCAATGAAAGAGGAGTTACTTATATAGACCAGATACAATGCATTGTTGAGAAAACTCCCAACTCCCCAGGTAATAATGTTGATGCTTCTTCTCTAGATAATACTTGATTTGCACTTTCTGCGCCTAGCAGAAAGGCGTTAAAGAAAAGCACTTCTTGGGAGATAACCCATGTTTTATTTTACTACTGTATTGTTGAGTCTTGGAAGTTGTTACTACTGTAGCAACCTCTCCTTATCATGTTTTTTGTGCCAAGTAAAGTCTCTATGGTAAAGTTGATGCTAGATTTGGATTGCTGCGCAGAAACAGAATTGCTGTCTGTCACGAATTTGCGCAGAACTCTCTGTAAAAAAATCAAAAAAATCTGCCAATTTACATGCGTGATCCTCAGATATGTACGCAACTTTCATTAGTTTTGAGTTTTTCCATCTAAGCAAGTTAAGTGCCTCTGTAAAATTCGTCTTTACAGACTATTCTGTTTTGACAGATTCTGCCTATTATTTCGCATTGCCACTTTTGATATGTCGAATGGATTTCTTTGTTCCATTAACTTTCAGTACCTTTGTGCAATGTCCAAAAGTGTTAAGAATGATTATGTCACCTCTGAATATGTGAATTTTTGATTATGCACTAACCAAGCATCTAAGCTTGGGGATTCCCAAGGCATCCCCTTGTTCATCGACAACTTATCAGGTCACTTCTAGTGAAACTATATTTTTATTCCATCACATCTTATGTTCTTTACTTGGAGCGTCGTTTGCTTTTGTTTTTGTTTTGGTTTGAATAAAGTTGGATCCCACCATCCTTATATTGGAGATATTACGCTCTGTTTTTTCATTTGAACACTTGTATTCTTAGTTGTGCTTTAATGTTAATGGCGAAGGCTGAAAATTGCTTCGTTGATTGCTATTTGGTTGGAATCAGAAAATGCTTCATATGGTTTGGAATAACTTGAAACTTGGCAATTGTTTTGAGCTCTCATAGATCATGTTTAAGCTCTTGCATCATGTAGTTTAATCTATTAGTGGAGAACTACCGTAGAGCTTGTTAAAATTTGGTTTGCATGATTGGTCTCTCTAAGTCTAGATATTTTCTGGTAAAGTGTTTGAACAACAAGGAAGACAGTGTAGAGTCTTATAATGCTTGCAATATGTTCTTGTGTAAGTTTTGCTGTACCTGTTCATACTTGTGTTTGCTTCAAACAACCTTGCTAGCCGAAAGCCTTGTACTGAGAGGAAATGCTTCTCGTGCATCCAAACACCTTGAGCCAAAACCCATGCCATTTGTGTCCACCATGTCTACCTAATATGTGGTATTTTTCTGCCATTCCAAAGTAAATTACTTGAGTGCTACCTTTAAAATTTCATTCCTTTATATTTGCAATATATAGCTCATGGGACAAATAGCTTAAAAACTATTGTGGTGATGAATATGTAGTTATGTGTCTTATTTCTTATAAGTTGCTTATTGAGCGGTAACCATGTTTCTGGGGACGCCATCAACTTTTTACCTTTGTTGGATATCATGTGAGATGCTATGCATGTTCGTCTTGTCTGAAGTAAGGGTGATTTTCATGATCAAATGGTTTGATTATGCATATTGTTAGAGAAGAACATTGGGCCGCTAACCAAAGCCATGTATCATGGTGGAAGTTTTCAGTTTGGACATACAACCTCACTCTCTTATGAGAATATTATCTGTTGTTGAATGCTTAAGTATTAAAAGCGCCAGTTGTTGTTTTCTGCTGTTTTTGGTTTCAGAAATCCTACAAAGGAAATATTCTCGGAATTGGACGAAATCAACGCCCAGGGTCTTATTTTTCCGCGGAGCTTCCAGAAGACCGGAGGGGATACGAAGAGGGGCCACGAGGGCCCGGCACCATAGGCCGGCGCGGCCAGAGGGGGGGCCGCGCCTCCCTATGGTGTGGGCCCCTCGCGCCGCCTCTTGACCTACCCTTCCGCCTACTTATAGCCTTCGTCGCGAAAACCCCTGTACCGAGAGCCACGATACGGAAAACCTTACTGAGACGCCGCCGCCGCCAATCCCATCTCGGGGGATTTAGGAGATCGCCTCTGGCACCCTGCCGGAGAGGGGAATCATCACCGGAGGGCTCTACATCATCATGCCAGCCTCCGGATTGATGCGTGAGTAGTTCATCCTTGGACTATGGGTCCATAGCAGTAGCTAGTTGGTTGTCTTCTCCGCTTGTGCTATCATGTTTAGATCTTGTGAGCTGCCTAACATGATCAAGATCATCTATTTGTAATGCTACATGTTGTGTTTGGCGGGATCCGATGAATATAGAATATTATGTCAAGTTGATTATCAATCTATCATATATGTGTTGTTTATGTTCTTGCATGCTCTCCGTTGCTAGTAGAGGCTCTGGCCAAGTTGATACTTGTAACTCCAAGGGGGGGTATTTATGCTCGATAGTGGGTTCATGCCTCCATTGAATTTGGGACAGTGACAGAAAGTTCTAAGGTTGTGGATGTGCTGTTGCTACTAGGGATAAAACATCGATGCTTTGTCTAAGGATATTTGTGTTGATTACATTACGCACCATACTTAATGCAATTGTCTGTTGTTTACAACTTAATACTGGAAGGGGTGCGGATGCTAACCTGAAGGTGGACTATTTAGGCATAGATGCATGCTGGATGGCGGTCTATGTTCTTTGTCGTAATGCCCTGATTAAATCTCATAGTAATCATCATTATATGTATTGAATCTTTATTTGTCAATTGCCCGCCTGTAATTTGTTCACCCAGCATGTTATTTATCTTATTGGAGAGACACCACTAGTGAACTGTGGACCCCGGTCCATTCTTTTACATCTGAATACAATGTACTGCAATCATTGTTCTCTACTGTTCTTTGCAAACAAACATCATCTTCCATTCGATACGTTTAATCCTTTGTTTTCAGCAAGCCGGTGAGATTGACAACCTCACTGTTACGTTGGGGCAAAGTATCTTGATTGTGTTGTGCAGGTTCCACGTTGGCGCCGGTTTCACTGGTGTTGCTCCGCACTACACTCCTCCACCAACAACCTTCACGTGCTCCTTGACTCCTACTGGTTCGATAACCTTGGTTTCTTACCAAGGGAAAACTTGCTGCTGTACGCATCACACCTTCCTCTTGGGGTTCCCAACGGACGTGTGCTTCACGCGTATCAAGCTCTTTTCCCGGCGCCGTTGCCGGGGAGATCACGACACGCTGCAAGGGGAGTCTCCACATCCAATCTCAATCATGTAAAGCAGCTCATGAGATTATTGTATTGAAGTACATAGGAGAGAGATGAACCACATAGCTACCGGTACAGCCCCGAGCCTCGATGGAGAACTACTCCCTCCTCATGGGAGACAGCAGTGGTGATGAAGATGGCGGTGGTGATGGCAGCGGTGTCGATGGAGAAACCTTCCGGGGGCACTTCCCCGTCCCGGCGGCGTGCCGGAACAGAGACTCCTGTCCCCCAGATCTTGGCTTCGCGATGGCGGCGGCTCTGGAAGTTTTCTCGTACCGTGGCTTATCCGTATCGGGGTTTTAGGTCAGGGAGTCTTTATAGGCGAAAGGGGAGCCTCGGAGGGGGCCTGGAGCCACCAGACAACAGGGGGCGCGCCCCCCCTGGGCCGCGCCGCCACCATGTGTGGTGGGCTGATACGTCTCCGACGTATCGATAATTTCTTATGTTCTATGCCATATTATTGATGATACCTACATGTTTTATGCACACTTTATGTCATATTCGTGCATTTTCTGGAACTAACCTATTAACAAGATGCCGAAGTGCCAGTTGCTGTTTTTGGTTTCAGAAATCCTAGTAACGAAATATTCTCGGAATTGGACGAAACGAAGACCCAGGGGCCTATTTCGCCACGAACCTTCCAGAAGACCGAAGAGCATACGAAGTGGGGCCACGAGGTGGCCAAACCACATGGCGGCGCGGCCAAGGGGGCCGCGCCGCCCGTGGTGTGGGCCCCTCGTCGGCCCCCGACTCGCCCTTCCGCCTACTTAAAGCCTCCGTCGCGAAACCCCCGAGGCGAAAAAACCACGATACGGAAAACCTTACCGAGACGCCGCCGCCGCCGATCCCATCTCGGGGGATTCCGGAGATCTCCTCCGGCACCCTGCCGGAGAGGGGATTCATCTCCCGGAGGACTCTACACCGCCATGGTCGCCTCCGGAGTGATGAGTGAGTAGTTCACCCCTGGACTATGGGTCCATAGCAGTAGCTAGATGGTTGTCTTCTCCTCATTGTGCTTCATTGTTGGATCTTGTGAGCTGCCTAACATGATCAAGATCATCTATCCGTAATACTCTATGTTGTGTTTGTCGGGATCCGATGGATAGAGAATACCATGTTATGTTAATTATCAAGTTATTACATATGTGTTGTTTATGATCTTGCATGCTCTCCGTTACTAGTAGAGGCTCTGGCCAAGTTTTTGCTTTTAACTCCAAGAGGGAGTATTTATGCTCGATAGTGGGTTCATGCCCGCATTGACACCGGGACAGTGATGAAAAGTTCTAAGGTTGTGTTGTGCTGTTGCCACTAGGGATAAAACATTGGCGCTATGTCCGAGGATGTAGTTGTCGATTACATTACGCACCATACTTAATGCAATTGTCTCGTTGCTTTGCAACTTAATACTGGAAGGGGTTCGGACGATAACCCGAAGGTGGACTTTTTAGGCATAGATGCAGTTGGATGGCGGTCTATGTACTTTGTCGTAATGCCCAATTAAATCTCACTATACTTATCATGTCATGTATGTGCATTGTTATGCCCTCTCTATTTGTCAATTGCCCGACTGTAATTTGTTCACCCAACATGCTTTTATCTTATGGGAGAGACACCTCTAGTGAACTGTGGACCCCGGTCCATTCTTTTAATACTGAAATACAAATCTGCTGCAATACTTGTTTTTACTGTTTTCTCTGCAAACAATCATCTTCCACACAATACGGTTAATCCTTTGTTACGACAAGCCGGTGAGATTGACAACCTCATCTGTTTCGTTGGGGCAAAGTACTTTGGTTGTGTTGTGCAGGTTCCACGTTGGCGCCGGAATCTCCGGTGTTGCGCCGCACTACATCCCGCCGCCATCAACCTTCAACGTGCTTCTTGACTCCTACTCGGTTCGATTAAACCTTGGTTTCTTACGAGGGAAACTTGCCGCTGTGCGCATCACACCTTCCTCTTGGGGTTCCCAACGGACGTGTCAACTACACGCATCAAGCAAATTTCCGGCGCCGTTGCACGGGAGATCAAGACACGCCGCAAGGGGAGTCTCCACTTCTCAATCTCTTTACTTTGTTTTTGTCTTGCTTTATTTTATTTACTACTTTGTTTGCTGCATTATATCAAAACACAAAAAAATTAGTTGCTAGTTTTACTTTATTTACTTGTCTTGCACTCTATATCGAAACACAAAAAAATTAGTTTACTTGCATTTACTTTATCTAGTTTGCTTTATTTACTACTGCTAAAATGGCCAACCCTGAAAATACTAAGTTGTGTGACTTCACTAGCACAAATAATAATGATTTCCTATGCACACCTATTGCTCCACCTGCTACTACAGCAGAATTCCGTGAAATTAAACCTGCTTTACTTAATCTTGTTATGCGAGAGCAATTTTCCAGTGTTAGTTCGATGATGCTGCTGCCCATCTCAATAATTTTGTTGAACTATGTGAAATGCAAAAGTATAAAGATGTAGATGGTGACATTATAAATTAAAATTGTTCCCTTTCTCATTAATAGGAAGAGCTAAAGATTGGTTGCTATCTCTGCCTAAGAATAGTATTGATTCATGGACTAAATGCAAGGATGCTTTTATTGGTAGATATTATCCCCCTGCTAAAATTATATCTTTGAGGAGTAGCATAATGAATTTTAAACAATTGGATAATGAACATGTTGCTCAAGCTTGGGAAAGAATGAAATCTTTGGTTAAAAATTGCCCAACCCATGGATCGACTACTTGGATGATCATCCAAACCTTCTATGCAGGACTAAATTTTTCTTCGCGGAATTTATTGGATTCAGCTGCTGGAGGTACCTTTATGTCCATCACTCTTGGTGAAGCAACAAAGCTTCTTGATAATATGATGGTTAATTACTCTGAATGGCACACGGAAAGAGCTCTACAAGGTAAGAAGGTAAATTCTGTTGAAGAATCCTCTTCCTTGAATGATAAGGTTGATGCTATTATGTCTATGCTTGCGAATGATAGGACTAATGTTGATCCTAATAATGTTCCATTAGCTTCATTGGTTGCTCAAGAAGAACATGTTGATGTAAACTTCATTAAAAATAATAATTTCAACAACAATGCTTATCGGAACAATTCTAGTAATAACTATAGGCCATATCCTTATAATAATGGTAACGGTTATGCTAATTCTTATGGGAATTCTTACAACAATAATAGGAATACACCCCCTGGACTTGAAGCCATGCTTAAATAATTTATTAGTACACAAACTGCTTTTAACAAATCTGTTGAGGAAAAGCTCAATAAAATTGATATTCTTGTTTCTAGAGTTGATAGTCTTGCCTCTGATGTTGATCTTTTGAAATCGAAAGTTATGCCTAATAGGGATATTGAAAATAAAATTGTTACTACAGCAAATGCCATCCAAGTTAGAATTAATGAGAATATAAGATTAATGGCTGAACTGCGTGCTAGGTGGGATAGAGAAGAAAATGAAAAACTAGCTAAAAAGGAAAATGTAGCTAAAGTTTGGACTATTACCACCACTAGCAATGCTAATGACTCATATGTTGCTGCACCTCCTACTATCAATGGTAAAATAATTGGTGTTGGCAATGCTTCTACTCCTAGTGCAAAGCGCGCAAAATTACTCGAAACTGCTAAAACTGCTTGAAACCGCTTGTGATAAAACTGCTGAAATTTTTTCCAACCTTGGGGATGATAATCCCATTGCTTTAGATTGTAATGATTTAGATTTTGATGATTGCCACATCTCTGAAGTTATAAAGTTCTTACAAAAACTTGCTAAGAGTCCCAATGCTAGCGCTATAAACTTGGCTTTCACAAAACATATTACAAATGCTCTCATAAAAGCTAGAGAAGAGAAACTAAAACTTGAAACTTCTATTCCTAGAAAGCTAGAGAATGGTTGGGAGCCCATCATTAAAATGAGATTCAAAGATTTTTATTGTAATGCCTTATGTGATCTTGGTGCAAGTATTTCTGTTATGCCTAAAAAAGTCTATGATATGCTTGACTTGCCACCATTGAAAAATTGTTATCTGGATGTTAATCTCGCTGATAATGCTAAAAAGAAACCTTTGGGGAAAGTTGATAATGTTCATATTATGGTTAACAATAACCTTGTCCCCGTTGATTTTGTTGTCTTGGATATTGAATGCAATGCATCTTGCCCCATTATATTGGGAAGACCTTTTCTTCGAACCGTTGGTGCTACTATTGATATGAAGGAAGGTAATATTAAATATCAATTTCCTCTCAAGAAAGGTATGGAACACTTCCCTAGAAAGAGAATGAAGTTACCTTATGATTCTATTATTAGAACAAATTATGATGTTGATGCTTCATCTTTTGATGTTACTTGAGTTACACTTTCGCGCCTAGCTGAAAGGCGTTAAAGAAAAGCGCTTATGGGAGACAACCCATGTTTTTACTACAGTATTTTTGTTTTATATTTGTGTCTTGGAAGTTGTTTACTACTGTAGCAACCTCTCCTTATCTTAGTTTTGAGTTTTGTTGTGCCAAGTAAAGTCTTTGATAGTAAGTAAGTACTAGATTTGGATTACTGCGCAGTTCCAGATTTCTTTGCTGTCACGAATCTGGGTCTACCTCCCTGTAGGTAGCTCAGAAAATTATGCCAATTTACGTGCATGATCCTCAGATATGTACGCAACTTTCATTTAATTTGAGAATTTTCATTTGAGCAAGTCTGGTGGCCTAATAAAATCCATCTTTACGGACTGTTCTGTTTTGACAGATTCTGCCTTTTATTTCGTATTGCCTCTTTTGCTATGTTGGATGAATTTCTTTGATCCATTAATGTCCAGTAGCCTTATGCAATGTCCAGAAGTGTTAAGAATGATTGTGTCACCTCTGAACATGTGAATTTTTATTATGCACTAACCCTCTAATGAGTTGTTTCGAGTTTGGTGTGGAGGAAGTTTTCAAGGATCAAGAGAGGAGTATGATGCAATATGATTAAGGAGAGTGAAAGCTCTAAGCTTGGGGATGCCCCGGTGGTTCACCCCTGCATATTCTAAGAAGACTCAAGCGTCTAAGCTTGGGGATGCCCAAGGCATCCCCTTCTTCATCGACAACATTATCAGGTTCCTCCCCCGAAACTATATTTTTATTCCGTCACATCTTATGCACTTTGCTTGGAGCGTCGGTTTGTTTTTGTTTTTTGTTTTGTTTGAATAAAATGAATCCTAGCATTCACTTTATGGGAGAGAGACACGCTCCGCTGTAGCATATGGACAAATATGTCCTTAGGCTCTACTCATAGTATTCATGGCGAAGTTTCTTCTTCGTTAAATTGTTATATGGTTGGAATTGGAAAATGCTACATGTAGTAACTCTAAAATGTCTTGGATAATTTGATACTTGGCAATTGTTGTGCTCATGTTTAAGCTCTTGCATCATATACTTTGCACCCATTAATGAAGAAACACTTAGAGCTTGCTAATTTGGTTTGCATATTTAGTTTCTCTAGAGTCTAGATAATATCTAGTATTGAGTTTTGAACAACAAGGAAGACGGTATGGAGTCTTATAATGTTTACAATATGACTTTTATGTGAGTTTTGCTGTACCGTTCATCCTTGTGTTTGTTTCAAATAACCTTGCTAGCCTAAACCTTGTATCGAGAGGGAATACTTCTCATGCATCCAAAATCCTTGAGCCAACCACTATGCCATTTGTGTCCACCATACCTACCTACTACATGGTATTTGTCCGCCATTCCAAAGTAAATTTCTTGAGTGCTACCTTTAAAATTCCATCATTCACCTTTGCAATATATAGCTCATGGGACAAATAGCTTAAAAACTATTGTGGTATTGAATATGTACTTATGCACTTTATCTCTTATTAAGTTGCTTGTTGTGCGATAACCATGTTTACGGGGACGCCATCAACTATTCTTTGTTGAATATCATGTGAGTTGCTATGCATGTCCGTCTTGTCCGAAGTAAGAGAGATCTACCACCTTAATGGTTGGAGCATGCATATTGTTAGAGAAGAGCATTGGGCCGCTAACTAAAGCCATGATTCATGGTGGAAGTTTCGAGTCTTGGACACATATCCTCAATCTCATATGAGAATAATAATTGTTGCCACATGCTTATGCATTAAAGAGGAGTCCATTATCTCGTTGTCCATGTTGTCCCGGTATGGATGTCTAAGTTGAGAATAATCAAAAGCGAGAAATCCAAAATGCGAGCTTTCTCCTTAGACCTTTGTACAGGCGGCATGGAGGTACCCCATTGTGACATTTGGTTAAAACATGTGCATTGCAAAGATCCGGTAGTCCAAGCTAATTAGGACAAGGTGCGGGCACTATTAGTATACTATGCATGAGGCTTGCAACTTGTAAGATATAACTTTCATAACTCATATGCTTTATTACTACCGTTGACAAAATTGTTTCATGTTTTTAAAATAAAAGCTCTAGCACAAATATAGCAATCGATGCTTTCCTCTTTGAAGGACCATTCTTTTTACTTTTATGTTGAGCCAGTTCACCTATCTCTCTCCACCTCAATAAGCAAACACTTGTGTGAACTGTGCATTGATTCCTACATACTTGCATATTGTACTTGTTATATTACTCTATGTTGACAATTATCCATGAGATATACATGTTACAAGTTGAAAGCAACCGCTGAAACTTAATCTTCCTGTGTGTTGCTTCAATACCTTTACTTTGATTTATTGCTTTATGAGTTAACTCTTATGCAAGACTTATTAATACTTGTCTTGAAGTACTATTCATGAAAAGTCTTTGCTTTATGATTCACTTGTTTACTCATGTCATTACCATTGTTTTTGATCGCTGCATTCATTACATATGTTTACAAATAGTATGATCAAGGTTATGATGGCATATCACTTCAGAAATTATCTTTGTTATCGTTTTACCGCTCGGGACGAGCAGTAACTAAGCTTGGGGATGCTTGATACGTCTCCGACGTATCGATAATTTCTTATGTTCTATGCCATATTATTGATGATACCTACATGTTTTATGCACACTTTATGTCATATTCGTGCATTTTCCGGAACTAACCTATTAACAAGATGCCGAAGTGCCGGTTCTCGTTTTCTGCTGTTTTTGGTTTCAGAAATCCTAGTAACGAAATATTCTCGGAATTGGACGAAACGAAGACCCGGGGCCTATTTCGCCACGAACCTTCCGGAAGACCGAAGAGCATACGAAGTGGGGCCACAAGGTGGCCAAACCACATGGCGGCGCGACCAAGGGGGGCCCGCGCCGCCCGTGGTGTGGGCCCCTCGTCGGCCCCCGACTCGCCCTTCCGCCTACTTAAAGTCTCCGTCGCGAAACCCCGAGGCGAAAAAACCACGATACGGAAAACCTTACCGAGACGCCGCCGATCCCATCTCGGGGGATTCCGGAGATCTCCTCCGGCACCCTGCCGGAGAGGGGATTCATCTCCCGGAGGACTCTACACCGCCATGGTCGCCTCCGGAGTGATGAGTGAGTAGTTCACCCCCGGACTATGGGTCCATAGCGGTAGCTAGATGGTTGTCTTCTCCTCATTGTGCTTCATTGTTGGATCTTGTGAGCTGCCTAACATGATCAAGATCATCTATCCGTAATACTCTATGTTGTGTTTGTCGGGATCCGATGGATAGAGAATACCATGTTATGTTAATTATCAAGTTATTACATATGTGTTGTTTATGATCTTGCATGCTCTCCGTTACTAGTAGAGGCTCGGCCAAGTTTTTGCTTTTAACTCCAAGAGGGAGTATTTATGCTCGATAGTGGGTTCATGCTCGCATTGACACCTGGGACAGTGACGAGAAAGTTCTAAGGTTGTGTTGTGCTCGTTGCCACTAGGGATAAAACATTGGCGCTATGTCCGAGGATGTAGTTGTCGATTACATTACGCACCATACTTAATGCAATTGTCTGTTGCTTTGCAACTTAATACTGGAAGGGGTTCGGACGATAACCTGAAGGTGGACTTTTTAGGCATAGATGCAATTGGATGGCGGTCTATGTACTTTCACTATACTTATCATGTCATGTATGTGCATTGTTATGCCCTCTCTATTTGTCAATTGCCCGACTGTAATTTGTTCACCCAACATGCTTTTATCTTATGGGAGAGACACCTCTAGTGAACTGTGGACCCCGGTCCATTCTTTTAATACTGAAATACAAATCTGCTGCAATACTTGTTTTTACTGTTTTCTCTGCAAACAATCATCTTCCACACAATACGGTTAATCCTTTGTTACAGCAAGCCGGTGAGATTGACAACCTCACTGTTTCGTTGGGGCAAAGTACTTTGGTTGTGTTGTGCAGGTTCCACGTTGGCGCCGGAATCTCTGGTGTTGCGCCGCACTACATCCCGCCGCCATCAACCTTCAACGTGCTTCTTGACTCCTACTGGTTCGATTAAACCTTGGTTTCTTGCGAGGGAAACTTGCCGCTGTGCGCATCACACCTTCCTCTTGGGGTTCCCAACGGACGTGTCAACTACACGCATCAAGCAAATTTCCGGCGCCGTTGCCGGGGAGATCAAGACACGCTGCAAGGGGAGTCTCCACTTCTCAATCTCTTTACTTTGTTTTTGTCTTGCTTTATTTTATTTACTACTTTGTTTGCTGCATTATATCAAAACACAAAAAAATTAGTTGCTAGTTTTACTTTATTTACTTGTCTTGCACTCTATATCAAAAACACAAAAAAATTAGTTTACTTGCATTTACTTTATCTAGTTTGCTTTATTTACTACTGCTAAAATGGCCAACCCTGAAAATACTAAGTTGTGTGACTTCACTAGCACAAATAATAATGATTTCCTATGCACACCTATTGCTCCACCTGCTACTACAGCAGGATTCTTTGAAATTAAACCTGCTTTACTTAATCTTGTTATGCGAGAGCAATTTTCTGGTGTTAGTTCTGATGATGCTGCTGCCCATCTCAATAATTTTGTTGAACTATGTGAAATGCAAAAGTATAAAGATGTAGATGGTGACATTATAAAATTAAAATTGTTCCCTTTCTCATTAAGAGGAAGAGCTAAAGATTGGTTGCTATCTCTCGCCTAAGAATAGTATTGATTCATGGACTAAATGCAAGGATGCTTTTATTGGTAGATATTATCCCCCTGCTAAAATTATATCTTTGAGGAGTAGCATAATGAATTTTAAACAATTGGATAATGAACATGTTGCTCAAGCTTGGGAAAGAATGAAATCTTTGGTTAAAAATTGCCCAACCCATGGATCGACTACTTGGATGATTATCCAAACCTTCTATGCAGGACTAAATTTTTGTTCGCGGAATTTATTGGATTCAGTCTGCTGGAGGTACCTTTATGTCCATCACTCTTGGTGAAGCAACAAAGCTTCTTGATAATATGATGGTTAATTACTCTGAATGGCACACGGAAAGAGCTCCACAAGGTAAGAAGGTAAATTCTGTTGAAGAATCCTCTTCCTTGAATGATAAGGTTGATGCTATTATGTCTATGCTTGCGAATGATAGGACTAATGTTGATCCTAATAATGTTCCATTAGCTTCATTGGTTGCTCAAGAAGAACATGTTGATGTAAACTTCATTAAAAATAATAATTTCAACAACAATGCTTATCGAACAATTCTAGTAATAACTATAGGCCATATCCTTATAATAATGGTAACGGTTATGCTAATTCTTATGGGAATTCTTACAACAATAATAGGAATACACCCCCTGGACTTGAAACCATGCTTAAAGAATTTATTAGTACACAAACTGCTTTTAACAAATCTGTTGAGGAAAAGCTCAATAAAATTGATATTCTTGTTTCTAGAGTTGATAGTCTTGCCTCCGATGTTGATCTTTTGAAATCGAAAGTTATGCCTAATAGGGATATTGAAAATAAAATTGTTACTACAGAAAATGCCATCCAAGTTAGAATTAATGAGAATATAAGATTAATGGCTGAACTGCGTGCTAGGTGGGATAGAGAAGAAAATGAAAAACTAGCTAAAAAGGAAAATGTAGCTAAAGTTTGGACTATTACCACCACTAGCAATGCTAATGACTCATATGTTGCTGCACCTCCTACTATCAATGGTAAAATAATTGGTGTTGGCAATGCTTCTACTCCTAGTGCAAAGCGCGCAAAATTACCTGAAACTGCTAAAACTGCTGAAACTGCTTGTGATAAAACTGCTGAAATTTTTTCCAACCTTGGGGATGATAATCCCATTGCTTTAGATTTTAATGATTTAGATTTTGATGATTGCCACATCTCTGAAGTTATAAAGTTCTTACAAAAACTTGCTAAGAGTCCCAATGCTAGCGCTATAAACTTGGCTTTCACAAAACATATTACAAATGCTCTCATAAAAGCTAGAGAAGAGAAACTAAAACTTGAAACTTCTATTCCTAGAAAGCTAGAGGATGGTTGGGAGCCCATCATTAAAATGAGAGTCAAAGATTTTGATTGTAATGCCTTATGTGATCTTGGTGCAAGTATTTCGTTATGCCTAAAAAAGTCTATGATATGCTTGACTTGCCACCATTGAAAAATTGTTATCCGGATGTTAATCTCGCTGATAATGCTAAAAAGAAACCTTTGGGGAAAGTTGATAATGTTCATATTATGGTTAACAATAACCTTGTCCCCGTTGATTTTGTTGTCTTGGATATTGAATGCAATGCATCTTGCCCCATTATATTGGGAAGACCTTTTCTTCGAACCGTTGGTGCTACTATTGATATGAAGGAAGGTAATATTAAATATCAATTTCCTCTCAAGAAAGGTATGGAACACTTCCCTAGAAAGAGAATGAAGTTACCTTATGATTCTATTATTAGAACAAATTATGATGTTGATGCTTCATCTTTTGATGTTACTTGAGTTACACTTTCGCGCCTAGCCGAAAGGCGTTAAAGAAAAGCGCTTATGGGAGACAACCCATGTTTTTACTACAGTATTTTTGTTTTATATTTGTATCTTGGAAGTTGTTTACTACTGTAGCAACCTCTTCTTATCTTAGTTTTGAGTTTTGTTGTGCCAAGTAAAGTCTTTGATAGTAAGTAAGTACTAGATTTGGATTACTGCGCAGTTCCAGATTTCTTTGCTGTCACGAATCTGGGTCTACCTCCCTGTAGGTAGCTCAGAAAATTATGCCAATTTACGTGCATGATCCTCAGATATGTACGCAACTTTCATTCAATTTGAGCATTTTCATTTGAGCAAGTCTGGTGGCCTAATAAAATCCATCTTTACGGACTGTTCTGTTTTGACAGATTCTGCCTTTTATTTCGCATTGCCTCTTTTGCTATGTTGGATGAATTTCTTTGATCCATTAATGTCCAGTAGCCTTATGCAATGTCCAGAAGTGTTAAGAATGATTGTGTCACCTCTGAACATGTGAATTTTTATTATGCACTAACCCTCTAATGAGTTGTTTCGAGTTTGGTGTGGAGGAAGTTTTCAAGGATCAAGAGAGGAGTATGATGCAATATGATTAAGGAGAGTGAAAGCTCTAAGCTTGGGGATGCCCCGGTGGTTCACCCCTGCATATTCTAAGAAGACTCAAGCGTCTAAGCTTGGGGATGCCCAAGGCATCCCCTTCTTCATCGACAACATTATCAGGTTCCTCCCCTGAAACTATATTTTTATTCCGTCACATCTTATGCACTTTGCTTGGAGCGTCGGTTTGTTTTTGTTTTTTGTTTTGTTTGAATAAAATGGATCCTAGCATTCACTTTATGGGAGAGAGACACACTCCGCTGTAGCATATGGACAAATATGTCCTTAGGCTCTACTCATAGTATTCATGGCGAAGTTTCTTCTTCGTTAAATTGTTATATGGTTGGAATTGGAAAATGCTACATGTAGTAACTCTAAAATGTCTTGGATAATTTGATACTTGGCAATTGTTGTGCTCATGTTTAAGCTCTTGCATCATATACTTTGCACCCATTAATGAAGAAACACTTAGAGCTTGCTAATTTGGTTTGCATATTTAGTTTCTCTAGAGTCTAGATAATATCTAGTATTGAGTTTTGAACAACAAGGAAGACGGTATGGAGTCTTATAATGTTTACAATATGACTTTTATGTGAGTTTTGTTGTACCGTTCATCCTTGTGTTTGTTTCAAATAATCTTGCTAGCCTAAACCTTGTATCGAGAGGGAATACTTCTCATGCATCCAAAATCCTTGAGCCAACCACTATGCCATTTGTGTCCACCATACCTACCTACTACATGGTATTTGTCCGCCATTCCAAAGTAAATTGCTTGAGTGCTACCTTTAAAATTCCATCATTCACCTTTGCAATATATAGCTCATGGGACAAATAGCTTAAAAACTATTGTGGTATTGAATATGTACTTATGCACTTTATCTCTTATTAAGTTGCTTGTTGTGCGATAACCATGTTTTTGGGGACGCCATCAACTATTCTTTGTTGAATATCATGTGAGTTGCTATGCATGTCCGTCTTGTCTGAAGTAAGAGGGATCTACCACCTTAATGGTTGGAGCATGCATATTGTTAGAGAAGAGCATTGGGCCGCTAACTAAAGCCATGATTCATGGTGGAAGTTTCAGTCTTGGACACATATCCTCAATCTCATATGAGAATAATAATTGTTGCCACATGCTTATGCATTAAAGAGGAGTCCATTATCTGTTGTCCATGTTGTCCCGGTATGGATGTCTAAGTTGAGAATAATCAAAAGCGAGAAATCCAAAATGCGAGCTTTCTCCTTAGTCCTTTGTATAGGCGGCATGGAGGTACCCCATTGTGACACTTGGTTAAAACATGTGCATTGCAAAGATCCGGTAGTCCAAGCTAATTAGGACAAGGTGCGGGCACTATTAGTATACTATGCATGAGGCTTGCAACTTGTAAGATATAACTTTCATAACTCATATGCTTTATTACTACCATTGACAAAATTGTTTCATGTTTTTAAAATAAAAGCTCTAGCACAAATATAGCAATCGATGCTTTCCTCTTTGAAGGACCATTCTTTTTACTTTTATGTTGAGTCAGTTCACCTATCTCTCTCCACCTCAATAAGCAAACACTTGTGTGAACTGTGCATTGATTCCTACATACTTGCATATTGTACTTGTTATATTACTCTATGTTGACAATTATCCATGAGATATACATGTTACAAGTTGAAAGCAACCGCTGAAACTTAATCTTCCTGTGTGTTGCTTCAATACCTTTACTTTGATTTATTGCTTTATGAGTTAACTCTTATGCAAGACTTATTAATACTTGTCTTGAAGTACTATTCATGAAAAGTCTTTGCTTTATGATTCACTTGTTTACTCATGTCATTACCATTGTTTTTGATCGCTGCATTCATTACATATGTTTACAAATAGTATGATCAAGGTTATGATGGCATATCACTTCAGAAATTATCTTTGTTATCGTTTTACCTGCTCGGGACGAGCAGAACTAAGCTTGGGGATGCTTGATACGTCTCCGACGTATCGATAATTTCTTATGTTCTATGCCATATTATTGATGATACCTACATGTTTTATGCACACTTTATGTCATATTCGTGCATTTTCCGGAACTAACCTATTAACAAGATGCCGAAGTGCCGGTTCTCGTTTTCCGTCTGTTTTTGGTTTCGTAAATCCTAGTAACGAAATATTCTCGGAATTGGACGAAACGAAGACCCAGGGGCCTATTTCGCCACGAACCTTCCGTGAAGACCGAAGAGCATACGAAGTGGGGCCACGAGGTGGCCAAACCACATGGCGGCGCGGCCAAGGGGGCCCGCGCCGCCCCGTGGTGTGGGCCCCTCGTCGGCCCCCGACTCTGCCCTTCCGCCTACTTAAAGCCTCCGTCGCGAAACCCCCGAGGCGAAAAAACCACGATACGGAAAACCTTACCGAGACGCCGCCGCCGCCGATCCCATCTCGGGGATTCGGAGATCTCCTCCGGCACCTCTGCCGGAGAGGGATTCATCTCTCGGAGGACTCTACACCGCCATGGTCGCCTCGGAGTGATGAGTGAGTAGTTCACCCCCGGACTATGGGTCCATAGCGAGTAGCTAGATGGTTGTCTTCTCCTCATTGTGCTTCATTGTTGGATCTTGTGAGCTGCCTAACATGATCAAGATCATCTATCCGTAATACTCTATGTTGTGTTTGTCGGGATGCGATGGATAGAGAATACCATGTTATGTTAATTATCAAGTTATTACATATGTGTTGTTTATGATCTTGCATGCTCTCCGTTACTAGTAGAGGCTCGGCCAAGTTTTTGCTTTTAACTCCAAGAGGGAGTATTTATGCTCGATAGTGGGTTCATGCCGCATTGACACTCGGGATAGTGACAGAAAGTTCTAAGGTTGTGTTGTGCTTGTTGCCACTAGGGATAAAACATTGGCGCTATGTCCGAGGTTGTAGTTGTCGATTACATTACGCACCATACTTAATGCAATTGTCCGTTGCTTTGCAACTTAATACCGGAAGGGGTTCGGACGATAACCTCGAAGGTGGACTTTTTAGGCATAGATGCGGTTGGATGGCGGTCTATGTACTTTGTCGTAATGCCCAATTAAATCTCACTATACTTATCATGTCATGTATGTGCATTGTTATGCCCTCTCTATTTGTCAATTGCCCGACTGTAATTTGTTCACCCAACATGCTTTTATCTTATGGGAGAGACACCTCTAGTGAACTGTGGACCCCGGTCCATTCTTTTAATACTTGAAATACAAATCTGCTCGCAATACTTGTTTTTACTGTTTTCTCTCGCAAACAATCATCTTCCACACAATACGGTTAATCCTTTGTTACAGACAAGCCGGTGAGATTGACAACCTCACTCGTTTCGTTGGGGCAAAGTACTTTGGTTGTGTTGTGCGGGTTCCACGTTGGCGCCGGAATCTCCGGTGTTGCGCCGCACTACATCCCGCCGCCATCAACCTTCAACGTGCTTCTTGACTCCTACTGGTTCGATTAAACCTTGGTTTCTTACTGAGGGAAACTTGCCGCTGTGCGCATCACACCTTCCTCTTGGGGTTCCCAACGGACGTGTCAACTACACGCATCATGGGCCTGTGGCCCCCCTCTGCTAACTCTCGGGTGTTCTGGAAGCTTCCGGTGAAAATAGGGTACTGGGCGTTGATTTCGTCCGATTCCGAGAATATTTCCTTACTAGGATTTCTGAAACCAAAAACAGCAGAAAACAGAAGCGGCACTTCGGCATCTCGTCAATAGGTTAGTTCCGGAAAACGCATCAAAACATCATAAAGTGTGAACAAAACATGTAGGTATTGTCATAAAACAAGCATGGAACATCAGAAATTATAGATACGTTGGAGACGTATCAGTAAGCTGCTGGCTCATAGGTCCCACATGTCAGCCTGTATGAATGATAAAGCTTTCCTTTCTTGGAGTTTTTTTGACCCCCTAATTTCTGGCTACTTTCTTTTTCTTTTGATCTCAAGCCGCATTTAAAACGTTGGGACCACTGCTGCAAAATGGGACCCGCATGTCATCCTCTATGTACAATCAAGTTTCTTTTCTTGGATTATTTTTGGCTCCTGATATTTGGTCACTTGCTTTTTTCTTTCGATCTCATGCCACGTTTGAAACGTTGAGGAACCTGCTGGCTCATGGGACCCGCATGTCATCCTCTATGTACTACAAAAATTTATTTTCTATGGTTTTTTTTCACTCTCTGATTTTTGGCTATTTCCTTTTTCTTTTGATCCCCTGCCGCCTTGGAAACGTTGAGTAAGCTGCTAACTCGTGGGACCCGCATGTCATCCTCTATGTACAATCAACTTTCTTTTCTTGGAGTTTTTTTTACCCCCTAATTTCTGGCTACTTTCTTTTTCTTTTGATCTCAAGCCGCATTTGAAACGTTGGGACCTCTGCTGCAAAATGGTATCGCATGTCATCCTCTATGTACAATAAAAGTTTCTTTTCTTGGATTATTTTTCACCCTCAGATTTTTGGTCACTTGCCTTTTTCTTTCGATCTCATGCCGCCTTTGAAAACGTTGAGGAACCTGCTGGCTCATGGGACCCGCATGTCATCCTCTATGTACTATAAATGTTTCTTTTCTTGGATTTGTTTCACCCTCTGATTTTTGGCTATTTCCTTTTTCTTTTCATCCCCTGCCGCCTTGGAAACGTTGAGTAAGCTGCTGACTCATGGGACCCGCATGTCCTCCTCTATGTACAATCAACTTTCTTTTTCTTTTGATCTCAAGCCGCATTTGAAGCGTTGAGACCGCTGCTGCTAAATGGGACCCGCATGTCATCCTCTATGTACAATAAAGTTTCTTTTTTCTTGGATTATCTTTGGCTCCTGATATTTTGTCACTTGCCTTTTTCTTTCGATCTCATGCCACCTTTGAAACGTTGAGTAAGATGCTGGCTCATGGGTCCCGCATGTCATCCTCTATGAACAATAAAAGTTTCCTTTCTTGGAGTTATTTTTGACCCCTAATTTCTACCTACTTCCTTTTTCTTTTGATCCCATGCTGCCTTTGAAACGTTGAGGATTCTGCTGGCTCATGGGTCCCACATGTCAGCCTCTATGAACAATAAACTTTTCCTTTCTTGGAGTTATTTTGACCTCTAATTTCTGGCTATTTTGCCTTTTTTTAAATCCTATGTCGCCTTGGAAACGTTGAGGATGCTGCTGCCTCATGGGTCCCGCATGTCATCCTCTCAGAACGAAAAATGTTTCTTTTTTTGGATTTTTTACCAACTGATTTTTGGTTTATTTTTTCTTTCGATCCTCTGCCGTCTTTAAAACGTTGACGACCCTGCTGGCTCATGGGTCCCCGATGTCAGCCTCCCCGTACAAGAAACATGTGATATCTTGATTATTTTGCAGACAATAAACAGTGTATTTCGCTCTGAGCTATTGCAAACGGAAAAAATAAATCTTTATTTTTAAATAAACAAACTTATATGTTGAATATCCTTTTTTTTGTTTTTGCGAAGCATAGGACTTTCATGTTTTGGAGTGGGCTGAAATTGTACGAGTCCAAAGGCGTCCAGCATGATAGTTCGAAGGCCAAGACGGCCAGATGCAGCCCAATTGAAATCTTTCTTTCCTTGAACTTTTTTGACCCCCTGATTTCTGGCTACTTCCTTTTTTTTGGTCCTGTGCTGCCATGGAAACGTTGAGTATGCTACTACCTCATGTGTCCCGCATTTCATCCTCTATGTACAATCAAGTCTCTTTTCTTGGATTTTTTTTACCCCCTTATTTTTGGTCACTTGCCTTTTTCTTTCGATCTCATGCAGCCTCTGAAACGTTTTGAAAGCTGCTGGCTCATGGGACCCACATGTCATCCTCCGTACTATAAAAGTTTCTTTTCTTGGATTTTTTTCACCCTCTTATTTTTGGCTATTTCCTTTTTCTTTTGATCCCCTGCCGCCTTGGAAACGTTGAGTAAGTTGCGGACTCATGGGACCCGCTTGCCATCCTCTATGTATAATCAACTTTCTTTTCTTGGAGTTTTTTTTACCCCTAATTTCTGGCTACTCTTTTCCTTTTGATCTCAAGCCGCATTTGAAACGTTGACACCGCTGCTGCAAAATGGGACCCGCATGTCATCTTTTATGTACAATAAAGTTTCTTTTCTTGGATTATTTTTGGCTCCTGATATTTGGTCTCTTGTCTTTTTCTTTCGATCTCATGCCGCCTTTGAAACGTTGAGGAAGCTGCTAGCGCATGGGTCCCGCATGTCATCCTCTATGAACAATAAAAGTTTCCTTTCTTGGAGTTATTTTTTACCGCTAATTTCTGGCTACTTCCTTTTTCTTCTGGACACATGCCGCCTTCGAAACATTGAGTAAGCTGCTGACACAAGGGGCCCGCATGTCATCCTCTATGTACAATCAACTTGCAAGATCTTGGAGCGAAAGAGCTTGTATAATTGGGACCCATATGTCATCCTCTATGTAAATAAAAGTTTCTTTTCTAAGATTTTTTTTGCTCCTGATATTTGGTCACTTTCTTTTTTCTTTCGATCTCATGCCGCCTCTGAAACGTTGAGTAAGATGCTGGCTCATGGGACCCGCATGTCATCCTCTATGTACAATAAAGTTCCTTTTCTTAGATTTTTTTACCCCCTGATTTTTGGTCACTTGCCTTTTTCTTTCGATAATATGATGCCTTTGAAATTGAGGTCGCAGTTGGCTCATGGGTCCCACATGTCAGCCTCTATGAACAATAAATCTTTCCTTTGTTGGATTTATTTTTTCGCCCTAATTTCTGGCTATTTGACTTTTTCTTTTGATCCCCTGCGGCCTTTGAAATGATAAGGATGCTGCTAGGTCGGTCCCACATGTCATCCTCTATGAAGAATAAAAGTTTCCTTTTTTGGATTTATTTTTTGACCCCTAATTTCTGGCTATTTGCCTTTTTCTTCTGATCCCAGCCGACTTCGAAATGATGAGGATGCTGCTGGCAGATCGGTCCCACATGTCAGCCTCTATGAAATATAAATGTTTCCTTTCTAGGATTTATTTTTTACCCCTATTTTCGGGCTACTTGCCTTTTTCTTTGAAATGTTGAGGATGCTACTGTCTCATGGGACCCACATGGCATCCTCTCTGAACAATAAACCTTCATTTCTTGTTAACGAGATGTTTATCAGTATTATTTTTGCAGACTAATACAAGCTCTTTCGCTCCAAGATCTTGCAAGTTGATAGATTAAATCATGGAATTATCAGGATATGTTTTAAATTTCAAATCCACTTTATGAATTTTTAAAAATACCGTTATCCATGTGGGTATGGAGCGATCAAGGATTTTCATATTGGGCATGAGCAGTTTCAAAAATTGGAACCCAATAATTCAAAATAAATAAAAACAACTTTTATGTAGAATCTCCGTGTTTTTTTTTGCTAATCATAGGATCTGTGTTTCATTAGAAAAGGGCCGAAATTGCATTAGCAGAAAGGCCCATCTGTAGTTATTGGGCTTCGACAGCCGGAGCAAGTAGACCGATAACAATTACCATGTAGATGTTCGTTGGCAATCCAAAAGTGAAATATTGGGACCAACAGGGGAAGGTTGAACAATACTTTTTCTATTGGGAAGGTGGTACATGGGGTTATCCTTACAAAAAAATGGAACATGGGTTACTGAAGGTTGCCCATTTGTGCCTAATATGTTTGTCAGCAGGAGCTTTACCTTCCGCCACCGCCGCTCCGCTTCCACCGCCGCCGCCATGCCTCGTCGCGGGTCGAGCTAGCGGTACGGCGGCGTCTCGAGCTCGGGGTACCGCAGCGTCCGCGCGCACCCCAAATTAAGGTACCTATTAAGCGGAGATACGTACCGGTGACGAGCACATCGGCCTCGGGACGGCACCTACGATAGGCTCGGCTGGCCTTGGGGCATTTACCCCTAGCCTCTTCCATGCTCAAGTTTTAGAAATGTTTCTGGCTCTGTTCAACACTGGATCAAATTGTCAACATGACCATTCTTATGGAGTAGCAACGAGTTGAATCTCTCAAAACTCTTTAAGTTCTGCAATATAACGACTAATTGGTACTACCTTATACAAAATGATTATATATCCTTATTTTGGAAGCAAGCAATCACACACTTATAGTTTGCTAGTCAGCTGCACGTAACGTTAAAAATCGGCAATTATAATGAATAAACCTGTAATTTTCACTTAAAATGCATTAAGGAGCATCAAATTTGACAAATCAAACCATGTCTTACTGAAAATTGACATGTCTTTCTCATGCAGAAATGTAAAATTATCCATGCATGTGCGTTTATACGAGGTTAAGTTTTGCACGTATTATTTTTTGTAACTTTTCTGACTACCTTCAAAGCTCCAATCCTTCTTCATCATCTTTGTTGTACCGCACTGATGCAAGTGAATGCGAGCTGCTCGCCAGACGCGACTTCGTGTTCTATATGTGTACTATGCCTTCTCCATCTAGTGCTAGTTACGTCTCTGTGTTAATTAATTCTATCACAGTGCCTACATCCAGCACAAACCTCTGTCATTGCAGCTGTGACTCACCTCGACCATTGGAGCCCAATCACAAGAGCGAGCTCAGTCTCAACCAGAGAGGCATGTGTCTCATGGTTAGCTATCTACTCCCTCCGTCTCAATGCTTTAGGCGTATAAATTTTTCCGGGTTTTCCTCAAAGCTTAAGGCGCATGCGAGTATAATTAGCAAACCTTCCTATTCTGCCCCTCCTTTCCCGTTCGGTTCCCTGGAAAATCTGATCGCATTAACAGCCGACCCTTAGTTCTCGCTCGTCTCCCCACGCGAGCGCCTCGCTTCCTGCGCCCGAGTTACAGCAGCCACCACCGCCTCCCATTATAGATGATGGCGCCATGGGAGAGAAGATCTACTCCTTCACTCTCGGACCTCCTCTCTCCTTTTCTTCCACTCGTTTTCCCGTTAGGTTTCCATGGCGACGGCGTTGATGGTGCTGGTGCTGCTGCTGTCCCATGCCGCCTGCGCGAAGGACGATGGTCAGGGATCGTCTACTGGCAGGGGGATGGACATGGACGAGGCCTTGGTGGGTAGCCATGCCACAGCGGGCCAGGGCAGAGCCCTGCCTAGGGGTCATGGCGACGGAGGCCTGTTCCCGTTCATGCTGGATGGAAGCATGGAGCTGCTCGACGATAACCAATACAACTTCGAGAACAACGACGTTGCGTTCATGGAAGAACATAGACCGAATATGCAGGTTCGTTTTTAGCTCTGAAAATTGTGACAGAACATGCCAATCGATTTTAGCTCTGAATATACGCGTGAATTTTGTTTGCAGTGGCTGTGGGATTTGCAAACGGAATTTGAAGCATGGCTTGATAACATGGAGATCTCACTAGATGTTGAAGATGAAGCACACATGATGAATGATGGAGTAGCAGCTGTTGATGCGGTTCAAGAAGAAGTAGTTGATGCGATAGCGGAGGGAGTAGCAGCTGTTGATGACTGTTCTAATTAATTCTATCCCAGTGCCTACATCCAGCACAAACCTCTGTCATTGCAGCTGTGACTCACCTCGACCATTGGAGCCCAATCACAAGAGCGAGCTCAGGTTCAAACAGAGAGGCATGTGTCTCATGGTTAGCTATCTACAACTTGTTGTCTTACTAAAACCATGCCTATCATAGAGATCACCTCGCTGGTGTAGCAATGGATGCAAAGCTGCTAGCATGAGCGAAGGGGATAAGGAAGAAAATATTAAAAAAAATGGGGTGGGGCCAACAAGCAGGAAAACTATCTATAGCTTTATGGATGTTTCTGGAATTAGATAGAAAATAGTAGATGACACTGTAGCAACGAATCCCAGAGACCAAGGCCGTTGGATGATGTCTAATGAACGGCAGAACTGTGTTCAAGAAAAAAACGGCAGAACAAAATAGGTGAAATTAGCTAGAATTTTGATAATAAATCTTGGGCATTTTCCCTCGAACATGATTTATCAACTTTGGGTAGTCTCTGGACTAGTCTCCCCCGTCCACCAATTATTATTATACTACTGCGGAAAGTTGAGGGCAGTCCCTAGTCCCGAGCACTTCGCCCACTTCCCCTGGCCTCATCCCAGAGATCTCACACCAACCACCTCACCGTCGACTAGCCGCCAGTCTACACCCCTCCGAAGAATCCCCAATGGCGGCGACGCCCCTACTATAGCGCTCCTCACGCGAGCGCATCATCGAGTCTGGCCCACATGTCTTCCGTGCCTGCCGTGTGTCGCCAAGCACGACCGACTTCTCCGTCGGCGAGCCGCCGGCCGTGGGCGAGGGCGAGGCGTCCCCGTACACTATGACAGTGCACATCTTCTTCTCGAGGACGTACGAGCTCAGGAGGATGGCCGGCCCCTCCCTGCCCCACTGGATGAGGACGATATCACCACTACACCCTGCGAAGAGGTGGTGCTGGATCTTGGCTTGCCTCCGAGGGAGCTGCGTAGTGGGGGTAATGTCGTGCGAACTATGCGCGAGATTCTTGCCCGTGTATGGCTGCTCAAGAACCTGAACCTCACGGAGGAGGAGTGGGACATCATCATGCCTTAGGATGTTATGCACCTGATGTGGCAGCAGGCGTGTCGTCGGGTCGGTGGCCTCCACTTCGACCTCACCCTTAGGGTGGACCACCGGCTCATCGTCAACTTGCCGGCGCTGCAAGACAGTTGGGTCCTAGTTGCGCCGGAGGACGGCCACTGCAGCATATGCATGCTAGGGCTGTCGCAGCGCACAACGGTGCGTCTCCGGGCATGCAAACACCCGTTCCATAGGAAGTGCATCTTCTCCTGGTTTGTAACGAACGCCAGCTGCCCTATCTGCCGCGATAAAGTGCTGACCCATCTTATTTTCGATTTGTAGCATAGTATGAATAAAAACCATGTATGATAGGGATGCCATGCCAACTTGAATCCTATGTCAAGAGAAATTCTATTTAAGTGTTATTGGATCCGCATTCTCATCCAAATCATATATGTTCCTAGCCACAAACTTTTGCACATACTGCCATCCTTTTTCTAGATCTGTCTTCCAAGAAAAGTACCTTGGCCGCTTGAGGAACCAAAATATAAGGATCACCCTTGTACCACTGAGCAGTAGTATTGACTGATATGAAATACCCATCATTTCTGGCACCTTTTCCCTTGTTTGGATCTTGGTTGTACCAATCTATACCTAATAATAAAGAAAATAAGGCTTCTTGTTGGTCCGTTTTTTATTGCCCCTGTTTTTCGCTGATATTACACTACATGCCACCGCCAAGTGAATAATGGTTCGTCCGTGCGCTGTTGTATATATTGGATCTACGTACGTGAGTGAAGGCCCGTGGCATTGAGCCAATACCAGTCAAGTCCCGTGGCCCATTAACCGGTGACCCGGCCCAGTTTGTTCGTCAAGCGGGTTCCACTTGGTCTTCTCCGAGGCAAACTGCTTCGACACGGATTGGTCTAGACGTCTCCGACACAGACTGTGCTCGACCAAGCGACCATGGTGTTCCCTCATAAAAATATTGCAGCCCCACGATTCCGTCAATCGAAATCGAATCCCAGCTCGAAGTCCGGTCAAAAATTCAGGATTCCAATCCCTCACCGGAAGTTTCGCCCAAGATGCCTCGAGCGAAATCGAAATTGAAATCCAAGCTCCAAGTGCTGCCGAAATTGTCGCCCAAGATGACTCGAGCGAAATTCAAAACAAAAACCAAGCTTGAAGTTCCGTCAAAAGTTTCGGCCAAGATCCCTCGAGCGAAATCAAAATCCATAACCAAGATCGAAGTCCCGTCAGAAGTTCCGCCCAAGATGAACATTGCCATGGCCGAACTTCCGCCTCAGCTAGATATTGCTGCCGTCTCGCCACTTCCGGCTGCAATATTTGATGTGGAATCGCCTGCAATATCCACAGTACCAGATGTGGTATAATTACTTCTCCTGATGTCTGCTCTCTGTCCGTTATGTGCTTGACTGAATTGCTCTGTTTTCAGATACGGTAATTGGTAGTTCCGGTGATGTGTGCCCGTCTGAATTTCTCTATTTTCCATCCAGTCCTCTAAATTGCTCTGTTTTCCATTGTCTAAATTACTTTCATAATTTATTTGCTGAGAGAGTTACAGAAAGAGAGAAATAATATTGGTATGAGGTAGAATCAGTATACTATCTTACTATCTGACACGTGAAATTACTGTCATGGTTAGCTTCCTTATAATTAGTACGGCATATGTGATGTTAAACTTTTATTTTTGCTTATGTTTGCAGAAAATGGATCACAACAGTGAAACAACCACTCTTGAGGTATTTGATAACCATCCTACCATGAACTAACCTGGGCATAATACTCAAGCTGCTGCACCAAGGTGACAATGCAGTGCTTGGATTTGCCAGGAACTACAGGACACACTAACAGCGATGGACAGATAAATAATAGGTGTACGAATTCCTAAATTCAGTACCTACAATAGCAAAACGAATGATTCTGAAATTGCAATTTCTGAACGTTGCAAAGTGCAAGTGATTCAGCAGCAAACCTGAACAAAAGTACCGGGGCACCACCAGCAGCAAGCAGGTATGACACAGGCAGCAGCCCGACCGCGCCGATCAAGTGCCCAATGCCCCGAGCCAGAATTCAGTCCCGGAAGGCCAGCTCCACCACGCGGCATCTCACATCGTCACAGCAGCACCTACCCTCTCCTCCGCAGCGCGCCACCTCAACCCACCGTCGAGCAGCCTCGTCGCCAGAAACCGGCCGCCGACCAATCTTGGCGCTACGATCCGGGACGCGCGAGGATGGCGTCCCTCCATAGCCTTGCCTCTTCCTCTGTGATGCCGTGCTGTCGAACCACCTCCACTACAGCCATTGGTGACACGCTGCAGCCGGGCCGGCTGGTCAACTCGATGCGCCGCCTACTATCCGCCGCCAGCAGCAGACCGCCATACATTCTTGGCGGTGAGAATCGGAGGGACAGCCCTCAATTAGGTGGGCTATGGTAGAGTGGGATTACTGAGAGGGGTTTTCATTGGGGAATTGAAAAGAAGAGATCAGGCTAAGAGGAAGGAGAGAAAAATAAATAGACCAATTATACTCATTAAACTATATAGTATTAAAAATAAAAATATATAGTTTGTCCAAAATTGATGCATCTAGATCCGATTTAATACATAAATACATCTAAATTTAATAAACTTGAGAAAATTTAATAGATGGAGGAAGTAATAAATACGGGTGAATCGACTTTGAGCCAAAATTTGAAAAGTAATAATGTCTATCAATATTACTAAGTATAGGGTCATGCGGGTCAGTGAACTTTGAGCCAAAATTAAAAATAGTGATAATGTTTTTCAACTTAAAGCTAAAATTTAGCTTCTAAGCCTGATGAACATCCTTTTTTGCGCAACAATGTATGTATATTAGACACAAGTATTGCCAACCAACATGATAAACATGTGTGGGATGAAGTATGCATCAAATTAATTAAAATTACATAGCGGTGGAATCCACTACAAATTGGTGAAGTGAGAGCTCGCACATCATCTTAGCATTAATTATGTTAACGTGACAACCTTCCTCGATTGCGCCAAAAAGAAGAAGTGGCAACACAGATAATTAGTATAAGTATTTGCGTAATTATTTGTCCCGGTGCAACGCACGGGCACTTTTACTAGTCTATACCTAATAATAAAAGTAAAAGGGTTTCTTGTTGGTCCGTTTTTTATTGCCCCTAAAGTTGGTTCAAATTACACCCACTGCCACCGCTAAGTTAGATACCGTTTCGTTTATTATCTTCTCCGTACGTTGGCTCAGTCGGAAGGCCTGGCCCGGTCACCGCGGCCCGGTGGTCAAGGAGGCGGCCGCCTACGCCGAGGAGGAGGAGGGCTACGAGCGGGAGGAACTTCCCGGCCCCAACGACGACGACCACGCAACTTCCCTGAACCGTCCTCCACCTCCTCGCTGCATCCGCCTCTCGCCCCTAATCCTCCGATTCAGCCGCCCCAATGATCCAATCGGAAAATCTTTGAAGTCAACCATAGAAATATGGCCTGGGTGTAAGAAGATGGACACTCTGCATGGTCAGAGCTCTCATCGGGCCACTGGTCTTGGCAGCTGCGTTGAGCACAAGCAACCGAGCCTGAGGACGTCCATGTCCCAGCAGCCATGAGACGCAACGCGGTTGTCTTGGCGTCAGACAACGACACGGGCAAGAACAAATTCATGCTATTACAGTTTGTGATTATGTGAAAGATTTGCCTTAATTGGCAGAGCAGGGAGATGGGTGGATCCGCATGGAAGATCAATTTTACAACTCAAAGCCAAATTAAATTAATTTTTGCAAGTCATAGATGACAGAGAGGGAAAATGTCACTTTTTTTGGGAAACATTAGTCAACGACATGCAATACAACATGTAGAGAGAAGTTACCGCCCAAGAAAATTTGTTGATGATGCAACGCGAGGCCACGCTTCATTTGTGCTGAAACCGAGATGCCTAGAATGGATGCTTGTAATTCATGGAGAGAGATCCGGTGGAGAAGAAGTATAGAAAGAGATGCGGTGAAGAAGCTACTCAGGACGATACATTTACATGTGTTCATTTTTGACAGTTAACTTATTTGGTCAGCGGTAATTTTCTCGTGTAAAAAAATCTAATACTCCCTCCGTCTCATTAAAATTATCTTAAATTTGTCAAAATATTGATATATTTATCTACTATATACAGTCTACATATATCCAAATTTAGATAAATTTAGAATAATTTTCATGGGACGGAGGGAGTAATAAGTAACCACCAGAATTACACTTATTTTTTATATCGTAGTTCACATAAACAACACAATTTAGCTCTGTGTAGTACACATGCTGCTTGGAAAAGTGCGGAAAAATTACAAAGTTGGTGACGAAGTAAGTGGAATTTTTGTGGGAAAAGAGATGTTGATGGGGCCTCGAGGTGGGTGGTGGGTAGGGAAATTTGAGGAAGGGGAGGGGAGGGCATCACCACCGAGCAAGAAAAGGGGGACGAGTTAGGAGCTGATAAGGAGGGAGGAACGGGTTGCAACCATACGCTGGTGTAAGGTGGAGGACGGCGAGACAGAGAGCAAGTGGAAGGGGTGGTGTGTAATAGAAATTATCTCGAAAATATCTAGGTTGGTGGAACGGTTTAATTCTGTTGGATCAGGCGTCAGGATTGTTTGATCTCAGGTTAGGATTCCCAAATAGTTCTCGGTTCAAAATCCCTACATCAAATAAAAAAAGTATCATCTTTCCTGGCTGTTATACGGAAGAGGCAAGCAGTCGCTCGGCAATATAATAGTATGAAAATGAAATCTAGAGAGCAACTACGTTGTTTGTAATAGTATTTTTGGACACAAAAAAATAATGGTATTTTTAGATGAGAAAAAACTCCTTCCAATTGAGTACCTTTAAACACTAGAACATATCTATATACATGCATTGGATAATAAATATTTTAGATTGGATGAAGTAGCCCTTTCACCAAGATCTGTTGCAACGCTTCGATTCGAAAAAAAGGACAAAAGCAGGTCAACGCATGCACGGGCACGACGACGAATCCCGGTCTTCCGTGCTCGATTCCCCCGACCCACATAGCGCCGGCCGGCACGTCCACCGACGCGAGGCTTCTCCTCTGTCTTCCTCACGCATCCGGTGAGGCGGTGAGGTTGAGCATCTAGGACTGTGGGTGTCCTTTCGCCGATTCCCCGCTCAGATCCTCCCGCAAAGTTGGGGGCTAGCTCGCCACTCATAGGGGGATCCGCCGCGAGGATACCCCACTCAACAAGGAGGTCGACGCGAGGCCGGCGCTGATGCCGAGAGGAAACAAGGTCCCCCAGGACGCGCCGGCTATTTCGAGGCCAAGGCAATGGCTTCAACTCCTCTTCAGCTAGCGAAGGACAGGATGTGCACGTCGCCTCCTCCCCTTCGCCATCGCGCTGCACCGCGGTGGAGGGCGTCCTCATGAGAAACAAGGCCACAAGGGTCTTTGATCACGCTCTGCTGCTAAGCCTAGCGGACATCACCATGCTAAGCCACTTCGGCCGAGTCCTCTAGGAGGCGAACTGGGAAAGAATCCACGCCGACGGATTCTTCAGCGCATCCTAGAAGTCATGCAGCGTGGCTGTGCTCAGCGGCCCTAGCCCCTCGCTGCCTCTGAGGTTGCGCAGCATGGGTGCGGTCAGCGACCACGGCCCATCGCCGACTGGTGTCGACGCAGCTCCGGGCTGCTCCTCGCCTGATTTTTCCATTTCAACTGATCGGAGGGGATTAGATGATCTGATGGACTGATCGATTTGTGTTGTTTTTAGAGCTTGAAGCGAGCGGGGAAGGAGGATTGTGATTGTGGACTACGAACTGAGGCGAGAGACGCGCCTGCAATTTTCTGATTACGTGTATTTTACTTGTGCAACGGAAACTCCATCCGAAAACCTCTTTTTACATGCCACGACACCTACCGGAGTGACGGTCAGCAATGACGCCAGCCATGTGCTGACCAATTCTTTCACAAAATTGTGAAAAATTGAAACATAACTAAACACGAATATGTTTGTGAAACAAATCGTAGTGACGTTAGCAATGATGTCATCAATTTCACTTTTTGTCGGACTGTTTCACAATGTTTTTCATATATCACTTTAGTTTCATAAAAGTTTCACTTATGTTTAAATTATTAGTTTTATATTAGATAAATGTCAAAAGCCTCACTAATCTTAAAGCAGAGAGTGGATGGTAGATGTGACACCTATAGGTACCTTTGCCTTTAAATTCGCTGTGTTCAAACTCCATCAGTATGCAGACTGTATTGTCAGAAAAATCTTGAATGGTTAGTGCATTGAATTTGAGCTCTTTCAGTGATACCAACGACGCAGATTAGGCTTTCTTTTTATAATCTCTATAATCGAGTGGAGGGGCTTTGGCTCTTTGAAGTAATAGAGAGAACAAAATGTATCAGTCATATTTCACTCCATTGAGATATGCACAACATTATTGCTATTTTGGATACTTTTTTTTTACTTGGCCATTTGATATGTCACAACTTAATTTTCCACAATCTAGAAAATAACCCTACTTGCTACTAGATAAATTGGCCGATCTGTAGGATAACGTTGCATAGAAAACAAAAAATTTCCTACCGCGAACACGCAATCCAAGCCAAGATGCAATCTAGAAGACGGTAGCAACGAGGGTGTATCGAGTCTCACCCTTGAAGAGATTCCAAAGCCTACAAGATGAGGCTCTTGTTGCTGCGGTAGACGTTCACTTGCCGCTTGCAAAAGCGCGTAGAAGATCTTGATCACGATCGGTTCCGGCGCCACGAACGGGCAGCACCTCCGTACTCGGTCACACGTTCGGTTGTTGATGAAGACGACGTCCACCTCCCGTTCCGGCGGGCAGCGGAAGTAGTAGCTCCTCTTGAATCCGACAGCACGACGGCGTGGTGTCGGTGGCGGTGGAGAACTCCGGCGGAGCTTCGCTAAAGCACGCGGGAGCTATGGAGGAGAGGGGGCGGCTAGGGTTTGGGAGGGGGTGGCCGGCAACTCAAGGGGGGCGGCCAGGTTGTGGTCTTGGGATGGCCGGCCCCCTCCCTTGGCCCCTCATTATATAGGTGGATTCCCAAGAGTTGGTGTCCAAGTCTTCGAATAAGACCCGAACCAAAAACCTTCCATAAGAGAGGGAAACCTAGCCAAGCTAGGACTCCCACCAAAGGTGGGAGTTCCACCTCCCATATGGGGGGTGGCCGGCCCCTAAGGGGAGTCCACTTGGGACTCCTCCCCCACTAGGGTTGGCCGGCCATGGAGGTGGAGTCCCATGTGGACTCCACCTTCCTTGGTGGTTTCTTCCGGACTTTTCTAGAACCTTCTAGAACCTTCCATAGAACCTTCCGTGACATTTTAATTCACATAAAATGACATCCTATATATGAATCTTATTCTCCGGACCATTCCGGAACTCCTCGTGATGTCCGGGATCTCATCCGGGACTCCGAACAAATATTCGAACTCCATTCCATATTCAAGTACTACCATTTCAACATCCAACTTTAAGTGTGTCACCCTACGGTTCGTGAACTATGCGGACATGGTTGAATACTCACTCCGACCAATAACCAATAGCGGGATCTGGAGATCCATAATGGCTCCCACATATTCAACGATGACTTTAGTGATCGAATGAACCATTCACATACAATACCAATTCCCTTTGTCTCGCGATATTTTACTTGTCCGAGGTTTGATCTTCGGTATCACTCTATACCTTGTTCAACCTCGTCTCCTGACAAGTACTCTTTACTCGTACCGTGGTATGTGGTCTCTTATGAACTTATTCATATGCTTGCAAGACATTAGACGACATTCCACCGAGAGGGCCCAGAGTATATCTATCCGTCATCGGGATGGACAAATCCCACTTGTTGATCCATATGCCTCAACTCATACTTTCCGGATACTTAATCCCACCTTTATAGCCACCCATTTACGCAGTGGTGTTTGATGTAATCAAAGTACCTTTCCGGTATAAGTGATTTATATGATCTCATGGTCATAAGGACTAGGTAACTATGTATCGAAAGCTTATAGCAAATAACTTAATGACGAGATCTTATGCTACGCTTAATTGGGTGTGTCCATTACATCATTCATACAATGATGTAACCTTGTTATTAATAACATCCAATGTTCATGATTATGAAACTAATCATCCATTAATCAACAAGCTAGTTAAGAGGCATACTAGGGACTCTTTGTTGTTTACATATCACACATGTATCAATGTTTCGGTTAATACAATTATAGCATGGTATATAAAAATTTATCATAAACATAAAGATATATAATAACCACTTTTATTATTGCCTCTTGGGCATATCTCCAACAGATCTTCCACTTGCACTAGAGTCAATAATCTAGATTACATTGTAAGGAACCTAACACCCATGGCATTCGGTGTTGGTCATGCTTTGCCCTAGGGAGAGCTTTAGTCAACGGATCCGCTACATTCGGATCGGTGTGTACTTTGCAAATCTTTACTTCTCCATCTTCGATGTACTCGCGAATCGAGTGGTAACGCAGCTTGATATGCTTCAGCCTCTTGTGTGACCTTGGTTCTTGTGCATTGGCGATGGCACCCATGTTGTCACGAGTATATGACTAGTGGGTCCAATGCACTAGGAACCACACCGGGCTCTACAATGAACCTCTTCATCCATACCGCTTCTGATGAAGCCTCTGAAGCCGCTATGTACTCCGATTCTGTTGAAGACTTCGCCACCGTGCACTGCTTCGAGCTTGCCCAGCTTGCTGCAGCACCATTCAATATAAACACGTACCCAGATTGTGACTTAGAGTCATCAGGATCAGTGTTCCAACTTGCATCGGTGTAACTTGTTACAACGAGCTCTTGGTCACCTCCATAACAAAGAAACATATCCTTAGTTCTTTTCAAGTACTTCGGGATATTCTTGACCGTTGTCCGAGTGCTCCATTCCTGGATCACTTTGATATCCGCTAGTCAAACTAACGGCATGCGCTATATCCGGTCTTGTACATAGCATGGCATACATAATAGAGCCTACTGCCGAAGCATAGGGGATCGACTCATCCTTTCTCTTTCTTCTGCCGTAGCCGGTCCTTGAGTCTTACTCAAGACCTTGCACTAGTAACATAGGTAAAAACCCTTTCTTACTTTCGTCCATTCTAAACTTCTTTAGAATCTTGTCCGAGTATGTACTCTGTGATAGCCCTATTAGGCGTCTTGATCTATCTCTATAAATCTTGATGCCTAATATATATGATGCTTCACCAAGGTCTTTCATTGAAAAACTGTTATTCAAATAACCTTTTACACTGCTTAATAGTTCTATATCATTCCCAATCAATAATATGTCATCTACATATAATATCGGGAATGCTACGGAGCTCCCACTCACTTTCTTGTAAATACGAGGCCTCTCCATGACACTCTGTATAAACCCGAAGTCTTTGATCACCTTATCAAAGCGTCGGTTCCAACTTCTTGATGCTTGCTTCAGTCCATAGATTGAACGCTGAAGTTTGCATACTTTGTCGGCATTTTTAGGATCGACAAAACCTTTGGGTTGTACCATATACAACTCTTCCTCAATGTCTCCATTAAGGAATGCCGTTTTGACATCCATACTGCCAAATCTCATAATCGAAAAATGCAGCTATTGCTAACAAAATCCTCACAGATTTTAGCTTCGCTACGAGTGAGAAAGTCTCATCGTAGTCAACACCTTGAATTTGTCGGAAACCCTTTGCGACAAGTCGAGCTTTATAGACGATAATATTACCATCGGCATCTGTTTTTCTCTTGAAGATCCATTTATTCTCGACAGCCTTGCGGCTATCAGGTAATTCTACCAAAGTCCATACTTTGTTATCATACATGGATCCCATTTCGGATTTCATGGCTTCTTGCCATTTGTTGGAATACTGGGCTCATCATCGCTTCTTCATACGTCGCGGGGTCCTCATCATTGTTATCCACAATCATGACATTTAGACAAGGATCATACCAATCGGGAGTGGCACGTTCCCTTGTCGATCTGCGAGGTTCGGTAGTTTCCTCGTTCGAAGTTTCATGATCATTATCATTAGCTTCCTCTGTTGCCGGTGTAGGCGGTACAGGTACAACTTTCGATGCTTGCGCTACTCGATCAACGAGTATAGATTCATTAATCTCATCGAGTTCTACTTTTCTTCCAGTCACTTCTTTAGTGAGAAATTCTTTCTCAAGAAAGGTTCCGTTCTTAGCAACAAAGATTTTGCCTTCGGATCTGTGATAGAAAGTGTACCCTATAGTTTCCTTAGGGTATCCTATGAAGACGCATTTCTCCGCTTTGGGTTCTAGCTTGTCCGGTTGTAACTTTTTTACATAGGCTTCGCAACCCCAAACTTTAAGGAACGACGACTTAGGTTTCTTGTTAAACCATAATTCATACGGTGTCGTTTCTACGGATTTTGATGGTGCTCTATTTAAAGTGAATGCGGCTGTCTCTAATGCATAACTCCAAAATGATAACGGCAAATCGAGTAAGAGACATCATAGAACGAACCATATCTAAGAGAGTTCGATTACGACGTTCGGACACACCGTTTCGTTGTGGTGTTCCCGGCGGTGTCAATTGTGAAAGTATTCCGCATTTCTTTAAATGCATGCCAAACTCATAACTCAGATATTCACCTCCGCGATCAGATCGTAGAAATTTAATCTTCTTGTTACGTTGATTTTCTACTTCACTTTGGAATTCCTTAAACTTCTCAAAAGTTTCGGATTTATGTTTCATGAAATAGATATACCCATATCTACTCGGATCATCTGTGAAGGTTAGAACATAACGATAACCACCGCGCGATGCTACACTCATTGGTCCGCACACATCGGTATGTATGATTTCCAATAAGTCGGTAGCTCGCTCCATCATACCGAGAAAATGGAGTCTTAGTCATTTTTCCCATTAGACATGCTTCGCATCTATCAAGTGACTCAAAGTCAAGTGATTCAAGTAATCCATCGGTATGGAGTTTCTTCATGCGCTTCACTCCAATATGACCAAGACGACGATTGCCACATATAAGTAGAATTATCATTCAATTTAATTCGCTTAGCATCAATGTTATGTATATGCGTATCACTACTATCGAGATCTAACAGAAATAAGCCATTCTTTTCGGGTGCTCGACCATAAAAGATATTATTCATAAAAATAGAACAACCATTATTCTCGGACTTGAATGAATAACCGTCTTGCATTAAACAAGATCCGGATATAATGTTCATGCTCAACGCGGGTACAAAATAACAATTATTTAGGCTTAAAACTAATCCCGAAGGTAGATGTAGAGGAAGTGTGCCGACGAGCGATCACATCGACTTTGGATCCATTTCCAACGCGCATCGTCACTTCATCTTTCGGTAGTCTTCGTTTATTCTTTAGTTCTGTTTCGAGTTACAAATATGAGCAACCGAACCGAGTATCAAATACCCGAGTACTAGAACGAGAACCGAGTGAGATAAACATCTATAACATGTATATCAGATATACCTTCTTTCTTCTTCTTGACAAGGCCGCTCTTCGGATCCGCCAAATACTTGGAGCAATTACGCTTCCGGTGTCCCTTCTCCTTGCGGTAATAGCACTCAGCATCGGGCTTAGGGCCGTTCTTAGGTTTCATAGGAGGTGTGGCAGCTTTCTTGCCACCCTTCTTGAATTTTCCCTTAGACTTGCTCTGTTTCTTGAAGCTGGTGGTCTTGTTGACCATCAACACTTGGTGCTCTTTCTTGATCTCAATCTCAGCAGCTTTTAGCATGCCAAAGAGTTCGGGTAACTCCTTGTTCATGTTCTGCATATTGTAGTTCATCACAAAGTTCTTGTAACTTGGTGGCAGTGATTGAAGGACACGATTAATCCCCAATCTGTTAGGAATCACTATTCCCAAGTCACTGAGTTTCTTCGCATGCCCGGTCATGGCGAGCATGTGCTCACTAATGGAGCTGCCTTCTTCCATCATACAGTTGAAGAAATGTTTCGATGCTTCATAGAATTCCACGGCCGCATGAGTCTCAAAAATAGCTTTCAGCTCATTCATCAACTCATGAGGATCGTGGTGCTCAAAACGTTTTTGAAGATCGGATTCCGGACTGCACGGGATGGCACACTGAACTTGAGAGTACCGAGTTTTCCGAGTCTCGTAAACAGCTTTTACTTCATCGGTTTCGGTTTACGCGGGAGGGTCACCTAGCGGTGCATCAAGCACATATTGCAGATTTCCGCCAGAGAGGAAAATCCTCACATGACGGAACCAGTCGGTGAAGTTGCTACCGTTGCTCTTAAGCTTTTCTTTCTCTAGGAACTGGTTAAAATTGATTGGGGACGCCATCTCTACAACATATATTTGCTATAGTTTAGACTAAGTTTATGACAAATTGAGTTCAAATTTTAATTCAACATAATTAAAAATCTAGGTGAACTCCCACTCAAAACAATATCCCTCGCATTGTCTTAGTGATCACACGAACCAAATCCACCACACCATAGTCCGATCATCACGAGACAAGGTGTAATTTCAATGGCGAACACTCAAAGTGTTCATCATATCAATCATATGATTCATGCTCTACCTTTCGGTATCACGTGTTCCGAGACCATGTCCGTACATGCTAGGCTCGTCAAGGCCATCTTAGTATCCGCATGTGCAAAGCTGGCTTGCACCCGTTGTATGCACTTGTTGATTCTATCACACCCGATCATCACGAGATGCTTCGAAACGACAAGTCTTGGCAACGGTGCTACTAAGGATGAACACTTTATTATCTTGAGATTTTAGTGAGGGATCATCTTATAATGCTACCGTCGCGATCTAAGCAAAATAAGATGCATAAAAGGATTAACATCACATGCGAGTTCATATGTGATATGATATGGCCCTTTTGTCTTTGCGCCTTTGATCTTCATCTCCAAAGCACGGACATGATCTCCATCATCTTCGGGCATGATCTCCATCATCGTCGGCGTAGCGTCAAGGTCAATGGCGCCGTCTTCATGATTGTCCTCCATGTAGCAACTATCACAACTACCTTGAAATACTACTCAACATGAAATTTAAAGACAACCATAAGGCTCATGCCGGTTGCCACAATACAATAATGATCATCTCATACATATTCATCATCACATTATGGCCATATCACATCACCAAACCACTGCAAAAACAAGTTAGACGCTCTCTAATTTGGTTTGCATATTTTACGTGGTTTAGGGTTTTCGATATAGATCTAATCTACCTACGAACATGAACCACAACGTTGATACTAATGTTGTCAATAGAAGAGTAAATTGAATCTTTACTATAGTAGGAGAGACGAGACACCCGCAAAGCCTCTTATGCAATACAAGTTGCATGTCGAACGAGGAACAAGTCTCATGAACGCGGTCATGTAAAGTTAGTCCGAGCCGCTTCATCCCACTATGCCATAAAGATGCAAAGTACTCAACTAAAGATAACAAGAGCATCAACGCCCACAAAAACATTGTGTTCTACTCGTGCAACCATCTATGCATAGACACGGCTGCGATACCACTTGTAGGATAACGTTGCATAGAAAACAAAAATTTTCCTACCGCGAACACGCAATCCAAGCCAAGATGCAATCTAGAAGACGGTAGCAACGAGGGGGTATCGAGTCTCACCCTTGAAGAGATTCCAAAGCCTACAAGATGAGGCTCTTGTTCCTGCGGTAGACGTTCACTTGCCGCTTGCAAAAGCGCGTAGAAGATCTTGATCACGATCGGTTCGGCGCCACGAACGGGCAGCACCTCCGTACTCGGTCACACGTTCGGTTGTTGATGAAGACGACGTCCACCTCCCGTTCCGGCGGGCGGTGGAAGTAGTAGCTCCTCTTGAATCCGACGGCACGACGGCGTGGTGTCGGGGGCGGTGGAGAACTCCGGCGGAGCTTCGCTAAAGCACGCGGGAGCTATGGAGGAGAGGGGGCGGCTAGGGTTTGGGAGGGGGTGGCCGGCCACTCAAAGGGGGCGGCCAGGTTGTGGTCTTGGGGTGGCCGGCCCCCTCCCTTGGCCCCTCATTATATAGGTGGATTCCCAAGAGTTGGTGTCCAAGTCTTCGAATAAGACCCGAACCAAAAACCTTCCATAAGAGAGGGAAACCTAGCCAAGCTAGGACTCCCACCAAAGGTGGGAGTTCCACCTCCCATATGGGGGGGTGGCCGGCCCCCTAAGGGGGAGTCCACTTGGGACTCCTCCCCCACTAGGGTTGGCCGGCCATGGAGGTGGAGTCCCATGTGGACTCCACCTTCCTTGGTGGTTTCTTCCGGACTTTTCTAGAACCTTCTAGAACCTTCCATAGAACCTTCCGCGACATTTTAATTCACATAAAATGACATCCTATATATGAATCTTATTCTCCGGACCATTCCGGAACTCCTCGTGATGTCCGGGATCTCATCCGGGACTCCGAACAAATATTCGAACTCCATTCCATATTCAAGTACTACCATTTCAACATCCAACTTTAAGTGTGTCACCCTACGGTTCGTGAACTATGCGGACATGGTTGAGTACTCACTCCGACCAATAACCAATAGCGGGATGCTGGAGATCCATAATGGCTCCCACATATTCAACGATGACTTTAGTGATCGAATGAACCATTCACATACAATACCAATTCCCTTTGTCTCGCGATATTTTACTTGTCGAGGTTTGATCTTCGGTATCACTCTATACCTTGTTCAACCTCGTCTCTGACAAGTACTCTTTACTCGTACCGTGGTATGTGGTCTCTTATGAACTTATTCATATGCTTGCAAGACATTAGACGACATTCCACCGAGAGGGCCCGGAGTATATCTATCCGTCATCGGGATGGACAAATCCCATTGTTGATCCATATGCCTCAACTCATACTTTCCGGATACTTAATCCCACCTTTATAGCCACCCATTTACGCGGTGGTGTTTGATGTAATCAAAGTACCTTTCCGGTATAAGTGATTTATATGATCTCATGGTCATAAGGACTAGGTAACTATGTATCGAAAGCTTATAGCAAATAACTTAATGACGAGATCTTATGCTACGCTTAATTGGGTGTGTCCATTACATCATTCATACAATGATGTAACCTTGTTATTAATAACATCCAATGTTCATGATTATGAAACTAATCATCCATTAATCAACAAGCTAGTTAAGAGGCATACTAGGGACTCTTTGTTGTTTACATATCACACATGTATCAATGTTTCGGTTAATACAATTATAGCATGGTATATAAACATTTATCATAAACATAAAGATATATAATAACCACTTTTATTATTGCCTCTTGGGCATATCTCCAACACGATCTTACATTGCAATCAATCTAATACCAATTTTAGCATCTTGATTATATGCCCATTGAAGTTCTGTACACGTGAATGCTTTTCTGTCCGATATTGAACAATGAAAAGCGTATATATAGCATCTCTCAGATGCCACCTGTTATATACATTAATTTTTTTATATTAATAACCTTCAAAATTATTTTCCCGATGCGAAGCACGGGCATGTGTACTAGTAACACTTAAATAGAACCACAGATCGATAGTAACCTTATCACTATAGAACAACTGAATAACCTCTTCTATGTGACCATAATGGTCAAATGACTCTGATCTCTTCTTTCTGGTTGTCAAGTGATCTCCACTGGTTGTGATATCACTATTTCGTGTCTTCAAATGTTGTTCACGCTCATAGGAGCTGTAATGGACACCATTGGCATTGCAAGCTGCAGCTACCAACACCCTCTTATCTGGACCACGTGATAGGAGAAGGATATCAGCACTAACAGCGCCTGGATTCTCTGCATGGAGTTTCGAGATCTACGATTACATAATACACAAGAGGTCATCTCATGTGAAAACACATAGACAAGTCAGAGTGCAATTGAACATCTTACATTTTTCTCAAACCAGTCCTGAAACCCACTCCCACGTGCCGATAGCTTTCCATTCGTTTCCATGTACAACCTGCAAAACATAGCCAAGTCAGCTGAATATATTTCATTTTGATACAAGTTCATAGTATATGCGAGGAACTGAGGATTTCGTGTGCATAGTACTCACTTAACATGTTCATCAGCCTCTGTAGCATTATTCAGCACATACCAAGACAGTTGTTCAAATTCAGACTGCTCTAATGTTTTTTCGGTCTTCTTTCCTATTAGCTCAACACCATGATTAAAAACAGATCCTCCAACTTCCAAAATTCTGCGACACCGGTTGAATCTGGTCTCAATATCAGGAATATATCTTGAGTCAAATGTATATGCTTCAGCAGCAATATACGCCAACTTGCAATGCAAGCCTCCGGTCTAGCTTTGTTCCTAACTGTATTCTTGAAAGTGCACAGTCGATGTTCTATAGGGTACATCCATCCATCCTGTACCGGACCTCTTAAAAGTGCCTCATCAGGTAGATGAACAGCCAAATGCACCATCACATCAAAGAAAGGTTGGAGGATATATCAGCTCCGAGCTTGCACAGGATTACTGCTATGTCCACCTTAAGACGTTTTACAACAGCTCTGCTTAGAGTTTTACTACATATTTCCCTAAAGAACCTTCCCAACTCTGCAATCACGTTGTACATATTTGGCTTCACTATATCTTTAATGCCAATAGCTAAAAGCCTTTGCAGCAGAATGTGACAATCGTGATTTTTCAACCCTTGGAGCTTGTTTCCTTCAGCATTGAGACAATTTGCAATGTTGGAAGCAAATCCGAACGGGAACATCACACCTCGGAGGTACTCACAAAATAATCTCCTTTTAGGCATCGGCAATGTGAATTCCGCGCCTCGTAATTTATAATATTTTTCCTTGCCTTTGTTCACTTTGTCATTACGATCCAGTTGGAAGTGCCTGTTAAAATTCAATGTTGCACAATCAATCCTAGCATTTGAGCTATCTTTTGTCTTGGATGGAATGTTGAGTAATGTGCCGACAATGCTGTCACATATATTTTTCTCAATGTGCACGATATCAATATTATGCCGAAGCTTCTTACCAGCCCAATATGGCAAGTCCCAAAGAGTGGCCCTGCGCTTATAAAATATTCTCGGTCTATCATTTTCCATTTCCTTCCTCTTGGTACATGCTGCTATTTCACCTCCCATCTTCCTTTTGGTAGCTGCTAGACTCAGTTCATCTCCTCTCTTCTTCCTTTTTCTATCTGCTACTACTGCTGCTGCATCTTCCGTATCCTTCTCTGCTTGTACCCTGTGTGGCGGCTGGTGGTTTTCCTGATTTAACATTTCTGTCCGCTTCTAGGTGCGCCTCCAACTCGTGACTCTTAAAGTGCTGCGGTTCAGTCTTTCCACAGGCCTGATCACCAATAAATTGCAATTTTTTTTATTATTTCGGAAACTATGATCTTTTGGAAGGAAATGGCGATGGCCCATATAGCATATCTTGTTTATTATCCTCACTGCCAGCTGATCTGTATCACAGTGTACACATGCATTATAACCTGATGTTACTATGCCTGACATAGTGCCCAAAGCTGGATAATCATGGGTGCAATACAATACAGCAGCATGTAATAGAAAATTTTGTTCTTTAGGTTGACACACATCCCGTGTAGGGAAACCCTCCCATAATGTTTGCAAGTCTCTAATAAGAGGCTGCATAAACACATCAAAATCCTTCCCAGGAGATTTGGGACCTGGGATGAGTAAGGCCATCATACAGTTCGACTGATCGGTGCATGTCCAGGGATCCTGGTTGTAAGGTGTAACTAGTACTGGCCACATGCTATACGAGTTGCTCATGTTGCCAAATGGGTTGAATCCATCTGTAGCAAGGCCAAGTCTCAGGTTCCTTGGATCTGTAGCAAAATCTGGATGATCCAGGTCGAATTGCTTCCATTCATCGCCATCGACGATGATGCCTCAATAAATCAGGGTCGGGCGTGAGAATCTCTTTGTGCCATCTTGTTTCCCGAGATGTTTGTTCTGAAGCAAACAACCTCTGCAATCTTTGTACAAGTGGAAAGTATCTCAGAACCTTCCAAGGAATCTTTTTCTTACCACCAGCTCCATCATGTTTCCATCTTGATTCCTTACATACTGGACATTCATCGAGGTCATTATACTCCATCCAAAACAGTGCACAGTTATTTTTGCAAAAATCAATCTTCTCATATCCAAGTCCCAGTACCTTGATGTACTGCTTCACTGTAACATCCCAAAATTTTGCAAATTTTGGAATGTTAAAATAAATAAATTAGTATATTTGAATTGTTTGTCTTGATTGGAATTCCACAGGGAATTTAAAATTTTGTCTTTTAGTTAATTTTTTTAATAAAAATAGATATTTCATAAATCTTTAGTTTTCAAATATTTGAAAAGACAGCCTATTTTGAAATTATGCATAGAAAGGCCTAGATCAAATATTTTGAGTTTTGAAATTTATTTTCAAATATATAAAGGTCAAAATGTTCTATTTTAAATTATCTTTGCACTCATATTTTCGGAGAAAATTTGACTTAAGTTTGAATCAAATTGAAATTTCAAAGCAATTACTAGAAAAATAAAACGCTGGAGGAATAAATCAACCCAACCTGGCCGATCAGCCCGAGGCAACCCAGCCCACAGCATCCCTCTCTCTGTTTCTTTTTAATTCTTTAAGTTCTCTCTTAGCCCATCAGACCTGCCCAACCGAACCGAGCTGATCGTGTCGGTCGCTCGTCTCCTTCCTGATGTTCACGTCCTGAAGCTCTTCACTCCCATGGACGTTACTCCTCTCCTCCTCCTCTATGCCATTGAAGACTACGAAACTGCTCCACGTAAACACGGAAATTACTCCCCATAGAGTGAGGCATTCATTCGGGAATCAATTTGCCAATTAAAACGATCTCATCTCCCTCTCCTTTTTCCCCTAAAATTCCAGGGTCAAAGCGCATTCAGGCTGCTCGCGAAATCATGCTCGCAACCTTGCAGTATCCCCTGCCGTCAATCGTCGATTTAGGTGAGTACCGTCGACTCCGCCACCCAGTTTTGGTCGGCTTAGACACCCCGAGTCCTTGCACTTCTCGCTGACCTCTTACTCCTATTTTTCCCGCACCAGATCGACGAAACCAAGCTCGATTGAATGTCACCGGAGCCGTCGTCTTGCCGAACACGAACCCGAGGTTCTGCGCACCCCGCTTTCTCTCTTCCCTTCTAACCTTCCTGCAATTCTTAGCCGCATCTTCGTTAGCCTTTTACCCTCACGCAGGAGCACTAGGACGTCCGGGAGAGCACACCAGAGCATCGCCGGAGTCGAGCACCTTCAGTTGCGCGTCACCGTCACCCGAGGAGGAGAAACGCAGTACCGTAGATACACTCAAGCTCGCTGTGACATGCCGGACGCTGTCGACTCCTTCACCCCCGTCGGTGACCGCTGGAGCAACGCCTTCGTCCACACGCGCAACATCGCCATCGTCCTTCACCATTGCCGGCCACGGTCTACCACTGTAAGCCACGAGCGTCTTTGTTAATGGATGATTCATGTTTACTTAGTCTATATCAGATCTTGACACACCCGCTGTACACCGCTAGATCTGAATCTGAAGATCCACATAGGCCAAATAACTGAACTGAACATTCTCCTGTTCCAAATCGATCGGTTCCTGTATGTGCTAGCTCATTTCTTATGCCTAACTTCAAAATTCCAAATCTTTAGATTTAGAGCCCCATTTTAGATGTTAGTTTTTGCGTTGATTTTGTAATACAATTCTCTACAACTTTTGTATAGAAAGTTTCTCCATCCGAGCAACTTGTTCGGACAACTTTTTAGACACCATTAAATTTTAACCGCGTATTGTAAAATTCATATATTGAGTTCGACACGTCGGTTTTCGACAAACCTTATACCGTTGGAATCAGTAAAATGCCTAGATCATTCTAGATATTTTGTATGTCGAATTCGCACGCTTTGTTTTCGCGGTATTTCTGTGGTCCGCAGTATAGTTCTTCCACTATACAAATCATTTAGACACATTCATATCGTTCCATGACCAGATCTCTTCAAAACATATTATCTTAGTCCATATTATTCGAATAACAATTGAGTTATTTAAGTAAATTTTTAATATCACTAGTTCCTAACTATATCTTTTTCCTTGTGCCATTGGTGAGTGTTGTCACACTCTCCATAATGTTATGTTGCTTTACGCCATCCGATCCTCATTTGATTCTATCACATTGATCACTCCAATTATTCATTCCGGTGTAGCAAACAACGCTTGATCATACGCCCTTGTCAATCTTTTCCTCCTAAGCACTTGACTTGAATAATCTTTTTCTTTCAAAGTACATGACCTTTCCAATCTATCAAACCATATCTTGCAAGCCAAACCTCATGCCACACCTTAGTACCATAGAGTCATTTCCGATTGTTGTCTTCTTTGATTATATTGCTATGAATGGTGTGTTTATGTTGTGCTATTTTTTCTATCTTATAGTTTGTGCGGAGAGCCACGTGTTTTGATTGAGAGAAAAGGGAATGATCTTCGACTACCAAAAAGGCAAGTGACACACACTAAAAGTCCCAGTTTTAATTCTTGCACTGTAGTGTTTTTATAGTAGACATGTCTAGGGTTTATGCTTTTTGCCTGCTATTAAATCCTAGTAGTTTAGCTACACCACTTCTAGACTCCCTTAGCCGCCATTAAATTTAGTTGTTACCTGCTATGCCATGGAAAAGGTTTTGATAGAGGTTAAGGAAAAACAACTAAGTTTAATGAATTACTTGGGTGAATGGTGGAGTTATGGAGAGGGTGGGCTGTATCGAGGGGCAAGACCCCGGTGCTAGTGCACACTTGCGGAAAGTCACCCAGGCTTAAAGAGATTGTAGACAAATCTTGCTCATTAGCTTCACGTACAACCACATGCTACTATGGCTCTGGCTTGACAAAGTATGTTGTATGAACCCGGATCCTAGGGGCCAGGTGGTGGTTGATACGTCTCCGACGTATCGATAATTTCTTATGTTCTATGCCATATTATTGATGATACCTACATGTTTTATGCACACTTTATGCCATATTCGTGCATTTTCTGGAACTAACCTATTAACAAGATGCCGAAGTGCCGGTTCTCGTTTTCTGCTGTTTTTGGTTTCAGAAATCCTAGTAACGAAATATTCTCGGAATTGGACGAAACGAAGACCCGAGGGCCTATTTTTCCACGGAGCTTCCGGAAGACCGAAGAACATACGAAGTGGGGCCACGAGGTGGCCGGACCACATGGCGGCGCGGCCAAGGGGGCCCGCGCCGCCCTGTGGTGTGGGCCCCTCGTCCGGCCCCGACTGCTGCCCTTCCGCCTACTTAAAGCCTCCGTCGCGAAACCCCGATGCGAAAAACCACGATACGGAAAACCTTCCCGGAGACGCCGCCGCCGCCGATCCCATCTCGGGGGATTACGGAGATCTCCTCCGGCACCCTGCCGGAGAGGGGATTCATCTCCCGGAGGACTCTACACCGCCATGGTCGCCTCCGGAGTGATGAGTGAGTAGTTCACCCCTGGACTATGGGTCCATAGCGGTAGCTAGATGGTTGTCTTCTCCTCATTGTGCTTCATTTTTGGATCTTGTGAGCTGCCTAACATGATCAAGATCATCTATCCGTAATTCTATATGTTGTGTTTGTCGGGATCCGATGGATAGAGAATACCATGTCATGTTAATTATCAAGTTATTACATATGTGTTGTTTATGATCTTGCATGCTCTCCGTTTCTAGTAGAGGCTCTGGCCAAGTTTTTACTTTTAACTCCAAGAGGGAGTATTTATGCTCGATAGTGGGTTCATGCTGCATTGACACACAGGGGAGTGACAGAAACCCCTAAGGTTGTGTTGTCTTTGTTGCCACTAGGGATAAAACATTGGCGCTATGTCCGAGGATGTAGTTGTTGATTACATTACGCACCATACTTAATGCAATTGTCTGTTGTTTAGCAACTTAATACTTGGAGGGGTTCGGACGATAACTCGAAGGTGGACTTTTTAGGCATAGATGCGGTTGGATGGCGGTCTATGTACTTTGTCGTAATGCCCAATTAAATCTCACTATACTTATCATGTCATGTATGTGCATTGTTATGCCCTCTCTATTTGTCAATTGCCCGACTGTAATTTGTTCACCCAACATGCTTTTATCTTATGGGAGAGACACCTCTAGTGAGCTGTGGACCCGGTCCATTCTTTAATACTTGAAATACAAATCTGCTTGCAATACTTGTTTTTACTTGTTTTCTTGCAAACAATCATCTTCCACACAATACGGTTAATCCTTTGTTACAGCAAGCCGGTGAGATTGACAACCTCACTCGTTTCGTTGGGGCAAAGTACTTTGGTTGTGTTGTGCGGGTTCCACGTTGGCGCCGGAATCTCCGGTGTTGCGCCGCACTACATCCCGCCGCCATCAACCTTCAACGTGCTTCTTGGCTCCTCCTGGTTCGATAAACCTTGGTTTCTTTCTGAGGGAAAACTTGCTGCTGTGCGCATCATACCTTCCTCTTGGGGTTGCCCAACGAACGTGTGAAATGTTGTTTGCTTTGTGAACTTCTAGTATTCTCACCTACTTCACCTTCAAAAGAATTTCCGCTTACCTTAGATATCCTACCTCTAGAAAACACATCAATAGAGGATTGATAATGACCTTGTGCCTGAAATGAGAGGTTGATGCTTCACATGATATTCTTCGACTCTTCTAGAAGTGTTGCATGAAAGACCAGCGAAGATTTGATGAAGGACTGTGATGCAAACTACACAACACCCAAAGATACATCAAAGGAGTAGAGGAGGAACTTGAAGCACTAAAGATAGATATAGAATAGACCACCATTAATTCTAGTTTATAAGGCCAATGATATCGCAATAATGTTTGTGATCATACCAAATTGTGGTATGATCATACTAGTTTGTTTGTGTTTGAACTATGTTGCTTGATGCTTGTTAGATTTTGTTTGTAAGATGAATTTCCTTGATTTGCTATTTTGAGGGTAGGAATCCTCTTTAGATCTTTTCCATCTATTCTCATCTAAACTCAACCCAACAAGTGTTTTTCTTGACAAATTGTCATGAAGACAACCTTAGCAAAACCAACCTTGATGTTCCTTATCAAGAGGAAGAAGCGTAGGACAAAACCCTAGTTAAGGATCGATAGAAATGTTTTCAAAACAGTTCAATAATGGGGATTGAAATATTGATTCAATTCTCCATGGAAGTTTTTGTCAAACTTGCGAGGTTGTCCAAGTGTTAGAATTCGAGATGCAATAAATCAAATACGGAGTAATGATCTGGGTGCAGGATGGATTGATCACCATTCCTACTACTCTTATTATTCGCTTTCGTAATGTTGACTTTGCGAATCTAGAGAGACATACCTAGAAAAGAGATTTCGGTGAATAAGCCTAAACCCTAGGGTGGATAAATATTATACCCTTATAGTAGGCAAGTGTTGCCACACGTAGGACTACGGTGAGTTTGCAGGTCCAACCAATAGTTGAAGAGTAGGGGAAGATTGTCAAAGGCTCCAACAAGCAAGGGATGATGGCTGTCATGAAGTCCCCTCATCTTGGTCTCATGAATAGGTCCAGAGAGTGACCCCTTTCTGTCAAAAGTAGTTCAACAGCCAGCCCATATGGTTTAGAAATCCAGCCATGAGTAAAAGCCGACTCAAGTCACCTTGAAGAGATATGATGTAAACAACCCCTATTGGAGGTCAAAAGCCATAGATATTTCAAGAGACGACTCAATGCCAAGTCATATCCAAGAAGAACTTAGCCTAAACCCAATACCTAACACTACCTACAAAAGTACCTTTTAAGGGTGGTAGAAGCCATACCTATGGATTATGGATTTACACCAGATGTCGCATGAGATGGTACTTGGAGAAGGTATCACAAGGAGTTCCCCATGAGTATACTCAAGTAAAAGACAATATCCATGGGACGAGTACCCTCATAAGAATGTATACAGTTGATGGTATGATCGCATATGGTTTAGTGTAAAGTTTTCAAAACTCAAGGATTAACGTCCGGAAATCTCCTCGAAGATGTTCGAAAAAGAAGCGATAGTGAATATAAACATTCTAGGATACCAGAGCCCAAACCTTTTCTTTCTAGCCTTTCTCGAATCTCGAGGACGAGATTCCTTTTAAGGGTGTTAGTCTGTAACATCCCAAATTTTTGCAAATTTTGGAATGTTAAAATAAATAAATTAGTATATTTGAATTGTTTGTCTTGATTGGAATTCCACAGGGAATTTAAAATTTTGTCTATTAGTTAATTTTTTTAATAAAAATAGATATTTCATAAATCTTTAGTTTTCAAATATTTGAAAAGACAACCTATTTTGAAATTATGCATAGAAAGGCCTACATCAAATATTTTGAGTTTTGAAATTTATTTTCAAATATATAAAGGTCAAAATGTTCTATTTTAAATTATCTTTGCACTCATATTTTCGGAGAAAATTTGACTTAAGTTTGAATCAAATTGAAATTTCAAAGCAATTACTAGAAAAATAAAACGCTGGAGGAATAAATCAACCCAACCTGGCCGATCAGCCCGAGGCAAACCCAGCCCACAGCAGCCCTCTCTCTGTTTTTTTTTAATTCTTTAAGTTCTCTCTTAGCCCATCAGACCTGCCCAACCGAACCGAGCTGATCGTGTCGGTCGCTCGTCTCCTTCCTGATGTTCACGTCCTGAAGCTCTTCACTCCCATGGACGTTACTCCTCTCCTCCTCCTCTATGCCATTGAAGACTACGAAACTGCTCCACGTAAACACGGAAATTACTCCCCATAGAGTGAGGCATTCATTCGGGAATCAATTTGCCAATTAAAACGATCTCATCTCCCTCTCCTTTTTCCCCTAAAATTCCAGTGTCAAAGCGCATTCAGGCTGCTCGCGAAATCATGCTCGCAACCTTGCAGTATCCCCTGCCGTCAATCGTCGATTTAGGTGAGTACCGTCGACTCCGCCACCCAGTTTTGGTCGCCTTAGACACCCCGAGTCCTTGCACTTCTCGCTGACCTCTTACTCCTATTTTTCCCGCACCAGATCGACGAAACCAAGCTCGATTGAATGTCACCGGAGCCGTCGTCTTGCCGAACACGAACCCGAGGTTCTGCGCACCCCGCTTTCTCTCTTCCCTTCTAACCTTCCTGCAATTCTTAGCCGCATCTTCGTTAGCCTTTTACCCTCACGCAGGAGCGCTAGGACGTCCGGGAGAGCACACCAGAGCATCGCCGGAGTCGAGCACCTTCAGTTGCGCGTCACCGTCACCCGAGGAGGAGAAACGCAGTACCGTAGATACACTCAAGCTCGCTGTGACATGCCGGACGCTGTCGACTCCTTCACCCCCGTCGGTGACCGCTGGAGCAACGCCTTCGTCCACACGCGCAACATCGCCATCGTCCTTCACCATTGCCGGCCACGGTCTACCACTGTAAGCCACGAGCGTCTTTGTTAATGGATGATTCATGTTTAGTTAGTCTATATCAGATCTTGACACACCCGCTGTACACCGCTAGATCTGAATCTGAAGATCCACATAGGCCAAATAACTGAACTGAACATTCTCCTGTTCCAAATCGATCGGTTCCTGTATGTGCTAGCTCATTTCTTATGCCTAACTTCAAAATTCCAAATCTTTAGATTTAGAGCCCCATTTTAGATGTTAGTTTTTGCGTTGATTTTGTAATACAATTCTCTACAACTTTTGTATAGAAAGTTTCTCCATCCGAGCAACTTGTTCGGACAACTTTTTAGACACCATTAAATTTTAACCGCGTATTGTAAAATTCATATATTGAGTTCTACACGTCGGTTTTCGACAAACCTTATACCGTTGGAATCAGTAAAATACCTAGATCATTCTAGATATTTTGTATGTCGAATTCGCACGCTTTGTTTTCGCGGTATTTCTGTGGTCCGCAGTATAGTTCTTCCACTATGCAAATCATTTAGACACATTCATATCGTTCCATGACCAGATCTCTTCAAAACATATTATCTTAGTCCATATTATTCGAATAACAATTGAGTTATTTGAGTAAATTTTTAATATCACTAGTTCCTAACTAAATCTTTTTCCTTGTGCCATTGGTGAGTGTTGTCACACTCTCCATAATGTTATGTTGCTTTACGCCATCCGATCCTCATTTGATTCTATCACATTGATCACTCCAATTATTCATTCCGGTGTAGCCCTTGTCAATCTTTTCCTCCTAAGCACTTGACTTGAATAATCTTTTTCTTTCAAAGTACATGACCTTTCCAATCTATCAAACCATATCTTGCAAGCCAAACCTCATGCCACACCTTAGTACTATAGAGTCATTTCCGATTGTTGTCTTGTTTGATTATGTTGCTATGAATGGTGTGTTTATGTTGTGCTATTTTTTCTATCTTATAGTTTGTGCGGAGAGCCACGTGTTTTGATTGAGAGAAAAGGGAATGATCTTCGACTACCAAAAAGGCAAGTGACACACACTAAAAGTTCCAGTTTTAATTCTTGCACTGTAGTTTTTTTATAGTAGACATGTCTAGGGTTTATGCTTTTTGCCTGCTATTAAATCCTAGTAGTTTAGCTACACCACTCCTAGACTCCCTTAGCGGCCATTAAATTTAGTTGTTACCTGCTATGCCATGAAAAAGGTTTTGATAGAGGTTAAGGAAAAACAACTAAGTTTAATGAATTACCTAGGTGAATGGTGGAGTTATGGAGAGGGTGGCTGTATCAGGGGGCAAGACCCTGGTGCTAGTGCACACTTGCGGAAAGTCACCCAGGCTTAAAGAGATTGTAGATAAATCTTGCTCATTAGCTTCACGTACAACCACATGCTACTATGGCTCTGGCGATTACACACAGAAGGTCTCGGCCACGGTCTACACCTGTCCTTAAGCAAAATGTGCAACGAGGTAGAAGGATTGACCTGACCATGTGGGTAAAGGTGTACAACCTCTCGAGAGTGTAAAATCTAAGTACTTAGCCGTGTCCCCGGTTATGGACAACTTGAGCGAACTGACAAGTCCTTGTTCGAAGATCTCCTCATCCCAATTTCTTAAATAAAATTTGAATGGGTGAACAAGGGTAGGAAGGTACATTGGGGTTTTACCAATGCTACTGTTAATTTGGTACATTGGGGTTTTGCCAATGTTACTGCTAATTAGATTGAAATAAAATGTTTTGATAAATGATAGGGAAAAATTGGCTTTATGCAAAATGAACCTGAGCTCTACCAGCCAGATGTGCACGTAGGTGTAGGATGCCTTTAGTGTCCACCAAAGTGTCATCTTGCCAATACAATTCAAATGTATTGACCATTCGTGGCTGTAACTTTTCATGTTGCAGATGTTTTGAAAGACGAGTGAGTTACGATGGTTAGGGTTACGAGTCTATCCTCAACATGCTCGCCTCGTGGCACATGAAGATGAAGGACTCCATGCTTGTCTATGTTTATTCGTTGTGAAACTACGATGATATGCTAGCCTTGTGCTATGCAATTTGTAATCATTTATGTAAATTCTGGATCATACGATGTAATAAAGACCTTTGTTTCTTGGTATTACATCTTGTACTGTGTGTGCTAGCGATTGATCCAGGGACTAGCACAGATACGCACAGAGATCGGCACCTTAAAAAGGTGAGGTCGCTACATTCACCTCATAAAAGGATTTTGGCAGTCCAGCCCTAGGGAGTGCATCGCTGTATGTCTTCGCAACTGCATTGAAGGCTTTATTGGTAATCCCCTGGTATGACTTGTCATGAAGTAATTTCACAATTAATTCGAATCTTGACACAACAGAACTAGGGGCCACTAAGCGCTTAGCATCTTCTATCAGGTCATGCAAAAGAGGCTTTTTGTGATAACTGATACGTCTCCAATGTATCTATAATTTCTTATGTTCCATGCTAGTTTTATGACAATACCTACATGTTTTGTTCACACTTTATGATGTTTTTATGCATTTTCCGGCACTAACCTATTAACAAGATGCCGAAGCGCCAGTTCCTGTTTTCTGCTATTTTTGGTTTCAGAAATCCTACACAGGAAATATTCTCGGAATTGGACGAAACAAAAGCCCACGGTCTTATTTCGCACGGAGCCTTCCAGAAGTCCGAAGAGGAGACGAAGAGGGGCGACGAGGCGGCCACCCCATAGGGCGGCGCGGCCCCACCTCTGGCCGCGCCGCCATATGGTGTGGGCCCCTCGGGCACCCCATGTGCTGCCCCTTCGCCTATATATTCTCTCCGTCGCGAAAACCCTAGTACCGAGAGCCACGATACGGAAAAAGTTCCAGAGACGCCGACGCCGTCAATCCCATCTCGGGGGATTCAGGAGATCGCCTCCGGCACCCTGCCGTAGGGGGGAATCATCACCGGAGGGCTCTACATCACCATGCCCGCCTCCAGAATGATGCGTGAGTAGTTCATCCTTGGACTATGGGTCTATAGCAGTAGCTAGATGGTTGTCTTCTCCTCTTGTGCTATCATGTTTAGATCTTGTGAGCTGCCTATCATGATCAGGATCATCTATTTGTAATGCTACATGTTGTGTTTGTTGGGATCCGATGGATATTGAATACTATGTCAAGTTGATTAATTGATCTATCATATATGTGTTGTTTATGTTCTTGCATGCTCTTCGTTGCTAGTAGAGGCTCTGGCCAAGTTAATACTTGTGACTCCAAGAGGGAGTATTTATGCTCGATAGTGGGTTCATGCCTCCATTGAATCTGGGACAGTGATAGAAAGTTCTAAGGTTGTGGATGTGCTGTTGCCACTAGGGATAAAACATCAATGCTTTGTCTAAGTATATTTGTGTTGATTACATTACGCACCATACTTAATGCAATTGTCTGTTGTTTGCAACTTAATACTTGGAGGGGGTGCGGATGCTAACTCTGAAGGTGGACTTTTTAGGCATAGATGCATGCTTGGATGGCGGTCTATGTTCTTTGTCGTAATGCCTCGATTAAATCTCATAGTAGTCATCATGATATGTATGTGCATCTCTATTCTGTCAATTGCCCAAACTGTAATTTGTTCACCCAACATGCTATTTATCTTATTGGAGAGACACCACTAGTGAACTGTGGACCCCGGTCCATTCTTTTACATCTGAAATACAATCTACTGCAATCTTTGTTCTCTGTTGTTCTTCGCAAACAAACATCATTCTCCACACCATACGTTTAATCCTTTGTTTTCAGCAAGCCGGTGAGATTGACAAACTGACTGTTAAGTTGGGGCAAAGTATTTTGATTGTGTTGTGCAGGTTCCACGTTGGCGCCGGAATCCCTGGTGTTGCGTGATGACCCACAAATATAGGGGATCGCAACAGTCTTCGAGGGAAGTAAAACCCAATTTATTGATTCGACACAAGGGGAGCCAAAGAATATTTGTAAGCCTTAACAACGGAGTTGTCAATTCAGCTGCACTGGAAACGAGACTTGCTCGCAAGATTTTATCGATAGCGGCAGTTTTATAGCGATAGGAGTAGTGAAATATAAGCAGCAGTGTAACAAAGACAGCAGTAGTGATTTTAGTAAACAACATGATTAAAATACTGTAGGCACAGGGATGGATGAACGGGCGTTGCATGGATAAGAGAACTCATGTAACAATCAAGGCAGGGCATTTGCAGATAATAATAAAACGGTATCCAAGTACTAAACAATCCATAGGCATGTGTTCCGTATATAGTCGTATGTGCTCGCAATGAGAAACTTGCACAACATCTTTTGTCCTACCAGCCGGTGGCAGCCGGGCCTCTAGGGAAACTACTGGCAATTAAGGTACTCCTTTTAATAGAGTACCGGAGCAAAGCATTAACACTGCGTGAACACATGTGATCCTCACATCATCGCCTTCCCCTCCGGTTGTCCCAATTTTTGTCACTTTGGGGCCTCGGGTTCCGGACAGCAATATGTGTATACAACTTGCAGGTAAGATCATAAAACAATGAATATCTTCATGAATCAATAACATGTTCAGATCTGAGATCATGGCACTCGGGCCCTAGTGACAAGCATTAAGCATAACAAGTTGCAACAAAATCATAAAAGTACCAACTACGGATACTAGGCAGTATGCCCTAACAATCTTATGACTATTACATGATCAATCTCATCTAATCCCTACCATCCCCTTCAGCCTACATCGGGGGAATTACTCACACATGGATGGGGGAGTCATGGATGGTCGATGGAGAGGCGTCTGTGGTGATGATGGCGATGATCTCCTCCAATTCCCCGTCCCGGCAGGGTGCTAGAACGGAGTTTCTGATCCCGAGATGGAGTTTTGCGATGGCGGCGGAGTTCTGGACGTCTTCTGGAAATATGGTCGAACCCCCTGGCGTTTTTAGGTCGAAAGCCTTAAGTAGTCCAGAGGAGAGCGTCGGGGGGCGGCCGAGGCGCCCTCACCATAAGGCGGCGCGCCCCCCCTCCAGGCCGCGCCGGCCTATGGTGTGGGGGCCGTGGGCCCCCCTGGCTCGCCCTTTTGGCCCCGTGAGTTCTCTATGAAAATAGACCCATTGCGATTATTTCCGGGGATTTTCCTGAAAGTTGAGTTTCTGCACAAAAATAAGACACCAGTGCAATTCTGCTGAAAACAGCGTTAGTCCGTGTTAGTTATATCGAAAATACACAAATTAGAGGCAAAACAATAGCAAAAGTGTTCGGGAAAGTAGATACGTTTTGGACGTATCAACTCCCCCCAAGCTTAGCTTATTGCTTGTCCTCAAGAAATTCAGTTAACAACTGAGTGCGATAAAAGAACTTTCACGAACACATTTGCTCATATGATGTAAATATTCTCATGATATGGATGAGTACTTAGGCAATTCATAATAAGATACATGCAAATAAAGTCATCTAATAGTTGTGTCAATCATGAAAGAGATACCAACAAACTAATAACAAGCATCGTGAAACACTTCCATAAGCAGGATTGCAATGTTCATAGAAAGATATGATAAAGTGGTATCTCGCTTGCCCATATTTGTACAGCAAAACATAAATGCCCAGGCACCTCTGAATTTCATGGAAAGACTAGAAGTAAAGATTATCAAGGATAAAAGCATCAAAGTTATACCACAGCTGATCATATTTTGGGACAAGCATATTATACTAAGAATGACGAGTTATGCTCTCAAGAAGGTGCTCAAAGAAAGGATGGTGACTCAACATAAAAGTAAAAGATTGACCCTTCGCGAGAGGGAAGCGAGGATTAACATGTGCTAGAGCTTTTCATTTTTTCAAAGACAGAAGTAAAATTATTTTGAGAGGTGTTTGTTGTTGTCAACGAATGATAGTGGGCACTCTAACTACCTCGTCAACCAGACTCTCAAGAGCGGCTCCCATGAAGGACGTTATCTCTACCAGCAAGGTAGATCATCCCTCTTCCCTTTTGTTTACACATGTATTTTAGTTTCATTATGGATGACTGATACGTCTCCAACGTATCGATAATTTCTTGTGTTCCATGCCACATTATTGATGTTATCTACATGTTTTATGCACACTTTATGTCATATTCGTGCATTTTCTGGAACTAACCTATTAACAAGATGCCGAAGTGCCGATTCTTTGTTTCTGCTGTTTTTGGTTTCAGAAATCCTAGTAAAGAAATATTCTCGGAATTGGACGAAATAAAAGCCCGGAGGCCTATTTTCTCACGAAGCTTCCGGAAGTCCGAAGGAGAGACGAAGAGGGGCCACGGGGGCGCCAAACCCTAGGGCGGCGCGGCCCCCTGGCCGCGCCGGCCTGTGGTGTGGGCCCCTGCGCCGCCTCTTGACCTGCCCTTCCGCCTACAAATAGCCTCCGTGACGAAACCCCCGGTACCGAGAGCCACGATACGGAAAACATTGCGAGACGCCGTCGCCGCCGATCCCATCTCGGGGGATCCTGGAGATCGCCTCCGGCACCCTGCCGGAGAGGGGAATCATCTCCCGGAGGACTCTACACCGCCATGGTCGCCTCCGGAGTGATGAGTGAGTAGTCTACCCCTGGACTATGGGTCCATAGCGGTAGCTAGATGGTTGTCTTCTCCCCATTGTGCTATCATTGTCGGATCTTGTGAGCTGCCTATCATGATCAAGATCATCTATATGTAATTCTATATGTTGCGTTTGTTGGGATCCGATGAATAGAGAATACTTGTTATGTTGATTATCAAAGCTATGCTTATGTGTTGTTTATGATCTTGCATGCTCTCCGTTATTAGTAGATGCTCCGGCCAAGTAGATGCTTTTAACTCCAAGAGGGAGTACTTATGCTCGATAGTGGGTTCATGCCTGCATTGACACCGGGACGAGTGACGAGAAAGTTCTAAGGTTGTGTTGTGCTTGTTGCCACTAGGGATAAAACATTGATGCTATGTCTAAGGATGTAGTTGTTGATTACATTACGCACCATACTTAATGCAATTGTCATGTTGCTTTGCAACTTAATACTGGAGGGGTTCGGATGATAACACTGAAGGTGGACTTTTTAGGCATAGATGCGGTTGGATGGCGGTCTATGTACTTTGTCGTAATGCCCAATTAAATCTCACTATACTCATCATGATATGTATGTGCATGGTCATGCTCTCTTTATTTGTCAATTGCCCAACCGTAATTTGTTCACCCAACATGCTTGTTCGTCTTATGGGAGAGACACCTCTAGTGAACTGTGGACCCCGGTCCAATTCTCTTTACTTGAAATACAATCTACTGCAATACTTGTTTCTACTGTTTTCTCTGCAAACAATCATCTTCCACACAATACGGTTAATCCTTTGTTACAGCAAGCCGGTGAGATTGACAACCTCATCTGTTTCGTTGGGGCAAAGTAGCTTGGTTGTGTTGTGCGGGTTCCACGTTGGCGCCGGAATCTCCGGTGTTGCGCCGCACTACATCCCGCCGCCATCAACCTTCAACGTGCTTCTTGGCTCCTCCTGGTTCGATAAACCTTGGTTTCTTTCCGAGGGAAAACTTGCTGCTTGTGCTCATCATACCTTCCTCTTGGGGTTGCCCAACGAACGTGTGAAATACACGCCATCAAGCATATTTTACGGCGCCGTTGCCGGGGAGATCAAGACACGCTGCGAGGGAGTCTCCACTTCTCAATCTCTTTACTTTGTTTTTGTCTTGCTTTATTTTATTTACTACTTTGTTTGCTGCACTAAATCAAAATACAAAAAAATTAGTTGCTAGTTTTACTTTATTTGCTATCTTGTTTGCTATATCGAAAACACAAAAAAATTAGGTTACTTGCATTTACTTTACTCATCATGTTTCCTTTTAATTTTACCACAAAGAACATACCGGTAGGACGTGGGTCTATAGTTGGGAGGAACAATATAGAAGAATTTTTCACCCATGTTAGTACCATTGAAGAATTTGAAGATAGACACTTGGTAGACCTTGCCCCCACTTATGAAATTGCTGCTGCTGCTTTAGTTCGCTTGTTGGAAACTAAATTTGTTAATCTCAATCCTATAATCCAACACATGTTTCTTACACTTGGTGATATGGAAGAGGGGGAAAAGAAAGATTTTGTTTTAGAAACCCTTCTTAGAGAATTTGGTGGTCTAGCAAGAGAAGCTAGAAAGGTGTTTGCTAAATTTAATATGCTTGGTTCTCCTACTAATTTTGTTAGTCTCCTTGAAAAGATGGATATGGATAGAATAAGATACACTAATAATATTGATGATGGAGGGGAGATCAAAGCACCAATACCATGTAAGCTCCTAGCTATGAATGATGCACTAGAAAATAACTATGCTTGGCTTGTTCCTGAAAATTTGTTTGATGAGAGTAGCACACCTAAGACTAATGAAAAGGGAGATGCTAAAACTTATGTATCTAATATAATATGCCTAGTTGATAAAACTCCACACCTCGCTGAGAATGCACCACCCTTCGATAATACTTGATACACACTTTCGCGCCTAGCTGAAAGGCGTTAAAGAAAGCGCTTATGGGAGACAACCCATGTTTTTACCTACAGTACTTTGTTTTTATTTTGTGTCTTGGAAGTTGTTTACTACTGTAGCAACCTCTCCTTATCTTAGTTTTGAGTTTTGTTGTGCCAAGTTAAGCCGTTGATAGAAAAGTAAGTACTAGATTTGGATTACTGCGCAGTTCCAGATTTCTTTGCTGTCACGAATCTGAGCCCACTGCCCTGCAGGAAGCTCAGAAAATTATGCCAATTTACGAGCATGATCCTCAGATATGTACGCAACTTTCATTCAATTTGAGCATTTTCATTTGAGCAAGTCTGGTGCCATTTTAAAATTCGTCAATACGAACTGTTCTGTTTTGACAGATTCTGCCTTTTATTTCGCATTGCCTCTTTCGCTATGTTGGATGAATTTCTTTGATCCACTAATGTCCAGTAGCATTATGCAATGTCCAGAAGTGTTAAGAATGAGTGTGTCACCTCTGAATATGTCAATTTATATTGTGCACTAACCCTCTAATGAGTTGTTTCGAGTTTGGTGTGGAGGAAGTTTTCAAGGATCAAGAGAGGAGTATGATGCAACATGATCAAGGAGAGTGAAAAGCTCTAAGCTTGGGGATGCACCCGGCGGTTCACCCCTGCATATATCAAGAAGACTCAAGCGTCTAAGCTTGGGGATGCCCAAGGCATCCCCTTCTTCATCAACAAATTATCGAGGTTCCTCCCTGAAACTACATTTTTATTCGGCCACATCTTATGTGCTTTTTCTTGGAGCGTCGTTTTGTTTTTATTTTTGTTTTGTTTGAATAAAATGGATCCTAGCATTCACTTTATGGGAGAGATACACACTCCGCTGTAGCATATGGACAAATATGTCCTTGGTTACTACTCATAGTATTCATGGCGAAGTTTCTCCTTCGTTAAATTGTTATATGGTTGGAATTGGAAAATGATACATGTAGTAATTGCTATAAATGTTTTGGGTAATGTGATACTTGGCAATTGTTGTGCTCATGTTTAAGCTCTTGCATCATATGCTTTGCACCCATTAATGAAGAAATACATAGAGCATGCTAAAATTTGGTTTGCATATTTGGTTTCTCTAAGGTCTAGATAATTTCTAGTTTTGAGTTTGAACAACAAGGAAGACGGTATAGAGTATTATAATGCTTTCAATATGTCTTTTATGTGAGTTTTGCTGTACTAGTTCATCCTTGTGTTTGCCTCAAATAACCTTGCTAGCCTAAACCTTGTATCGAGAGGGAATACTTCTCATGCATCCAAAATACTTGAGCCAACCACTATGCCATTTGTGTCCACCATACCTACCTACTACATGGTATTTTCCAGCCATTCCAAAGTAAATTGCTTGAGTGCTACCTTTAAAATTCCATCATTCACCTTTGCAATATATAGCTCATGGGACAAATAGCTTAAAAACTATTGTGGTATTGAATATGTAATTATGCACTTTATCTCTTATTAAGTTGCTTGTTGTGCGATAACCATGTTTACTGGTGAACGCCATCAACTCGTTGTTGAATATCATGTGAGTTGCTATGCTTTTTTACTGAAGTAAGGGCGATCTACACTGAGTTGAATGGTTTGAGCATGCATATTGTGAGAGAAGAACATTGGGCCGCTAACTAAAGCCATGATTCATGGTGGAAGTTTCAGTTTTGGACAAATATCCTCAAATCTCTAATGAGAAAAGAATTAATTGTTGTTGAATGCTTAAAGCATTAAAAGAGGAGTCCATTATCTGTTGTCTATGTTGTCCCGGTATGGATGTCTAAGTTGAGAATAATCAAAAGCGAGAAATCCAAATGCGAGCTTTCTCCTTAGACCTTTGTACGGGCGGCATAGAGGTACCCCTTTGTGATACTTGGTTAAAGCATATGTATTGCGGTGATAATCCGGGTAGTCCAAGCTAATTAGGACAAGGTGCGAGCACTATTAGTACACTATGCATGAGGCTTGCAACTTATAAGATATAATTTACATGATGCATATGCTTTATTACTACCGTTGACAAAATTGTTTCATGTTTTCAAAATCAAAGCTCTAGCACAAATATAGCAATCGATGCTTTTCCTCTATGAGGACCATTCTTTTACTTTCAATGTTGAGTCAGTTCACCTATTTCTATCCACCTCAAGAAGCAAACACTTGTGTGAACTGTGCATTGATTCTTACATACTTGCTTATTGCACTTATTATGTTACTCTATGTTGACAATATCCATGAGATATACATGTTACAAGTTGAAAGCAACCGCTGAAACTTAATCTTCTTTTGTGTTGCTTCAATACCTTTGCTTTGAATTATTGCTTTATGAGTTAACTCTTATGCAAGACTTATTGATGCTTGTCTTGAAGTGCTATTCATGAAAAGTCTTTGCTTTATGATTCACTTGTTTACTCATGTCATACACATTGTTTTGATCGCTGCATTCTCTACATATGCTTTACAAATAGTATGATCAAGTTTATGATGGCATGTCACTCCAGAAATTATCTTTGTTATCGTTTTACCTGCTCGGGACGAGCAGAACTAAGCTTAGGGATGCTGATACGTCTCCAACGTATCGATAATTTCTTGTGTTCCATGCCACATTATTGATGTTATCTACATGTTTTATGCACACTTTATGTCATATTCGTGCATTTTACGGAACTAACCTATTAACAAGATGCCGAAGTGCCGATTCTTTGTTTTACGCTGTTTTTGGTTTCAGAAATCCTAGTAAAGAAATATTCTCGGAATTGGACGAAATAAAAGCCCGGAGGCCTATTTTCTCACGAAGCTTCCGGAAGTCCGAAGGAGAGACGAAAGAGGGGCCACGAGGGCGCCAAACCCTAGGGCGGCGCGGCCCCCCCTTGGCCGCGCCGGCCTGTGGTGTGGGCCCCTGCGCCGCCTCTTGACCTGCCCTTCCGCCTACAAATAGCCTCCGTGACGAAACCCCCGGTACCGAGAGCCACGATACGGAAAACATTGCGAGACGCCGTCGCCGCCGATCCCATCTCGGGGGATCCTGGAGATCGCCTCCGGCACCCTGCCGGAGAGGGGAATCATCTCCCGGAGGACTCTACACCGCCATGGTCGCCTCCGGAGTGATGAGTGAGTAGTCTACCCCTGGACTATGGGTCCATAGCAGTAGCTAGATGGTTGTCTTCTCCCCATTGTGCTATCATTGTCGGATCTTGTGAGCTGCCTATCATGATCAAGATCATCTATATGTAATTCTATATGTTGCGTTTGTTGGGATCCGATGAATAGAGAATACTTGTTATGTTGATTATCAAAGCTATGCTTATGTGTTGTTTATGATCTTGCATGCTCTCCGTTATTAGTAGATGCTCCGGCCAAGTAGATGCTTTTAACTCCAAGAGGGAGTACTTATGCTCGATAGTGGGTTCATGCTGCACAAAAACGGGTACTATCGGATCGGGTGAATTAGAGAATAGACAGAGGTCCGTTGGCATTTCAGCCTTTCTTCTCCTTTCAGGGCCTATCCGAAAGAGAATCCAGTACCTCTTGGTCCTGAATATCAGAATAGGACGAACGAACCGGACCCCGCGGATATCTTTGCTTCGGAACAAAACAAAACCCTGCAATCAAATAGATTGTCCCAAGGGCGCCATATTCTAGGAGCCCAAGTTATGCTATTGAAAATTAGTTCCTCTAGCAGTTCCGGTTTGAGCATTCCGTTCCCTTTTTCAAACTCCACTTCTTTTCATATAGCAATCCCTGATCAAAGAGAGAACAATATCCATTTCAAAACATTTCTAACGGATTCCTTGGTTCGGACCGACGAAGTAATGGCACTCGATTATTATCAACCTGGCTGCAATCTTTTTCTGTCGGTAAGGATTGCACCAGAGCACCTTCTACTTCTAATAGGCCATGAACTATAGATAGAGAAGAATCATTCTGAGCGAGTACATAAGAAGCGATCCACTTTTTTCATCGGTTCCAGGCCAGGGGAAGACCAAAGATCTTGCGCGGCAGGTCCGCCAGAAAAACGAAAAAGAGAAAGAAGTCTCGTTAATCTATTCATGCTCGTTCCAAGTTCGAAGTACCTTTTCTTTTGGCCAAAGAAAAACCCGCTTCCTGACACGATTGCCTCTTTATATAGATAGATTCGATGGGGTTATTACTTATAAGTCTATTTTGTACAAGAGCCCCTCCTATCTGATAGAAAAGGGTCCCATGATCCCGAGCCGATCTTACCTTGGCTCGCAAACCCCAAGTTTGTCTATGAAGAGCTAATCTAATTGTATTTTTTTTAATGGATTTCTTATGTGGAATACTAATGGATAGGGCCTCGTTGCTAAGTGTTACAAGATCTAGTGCACTGGAACTCGTGGTTATGGACCCGAATCCTTTAGTATGCAACATTGTCTTTTCCAAGTAAAAACCCCTAGTATATGAAAGAATGAAAAGGTGCTTTCGTTCTTGTGGAATAAGAAGCCCTCGTACCTTACTGAAAGGAAAATCGTAATTTTTCGTTAGGTATTTGACCAAATAGGATCGTCCAGTTCCTATAGAACCTATCACTAAAATACCCGATAGGGCTAAGCGGAACGAAAAGGGTTTTCCATGAGTAAGTGATTGTCTGATAATGAGCAAGGAATATAGGTCTTTCTGCTAAAGGGGATCTATTAAACTCATAATTCATTGGATCCTTGTTATCAATGCCAACTAGGTATCATAAGTAAATGGATCCCGGTTGTTCAATCCTTTGATAACCAAGGTCATTCTTTGCTAAAGAGAAATGATCACTATGAGTCAGATTCAATAGAATTGGATCCATTCCAAATAGCAAGAATTAGGATTCTTGATCCCTCTCAATCTCTCTTTCAATTCGAGGATCCAGAGAGGTGTTT
>NC_061510.1:263646107-263673188 GCF_022539505.1 Lolium rigidum | reverse complement strand
ATCTTAACATCATTGGAGGTTCTCTCCACAATATCATGTAATTTACTAATAGCTTGAGAATTTTCCATTAGATGATTCTCTACTCTCATATTAAAATTATCTATTATATACTAAAAGCAAAATAAATATGTTTTTTGAGGCACTAGGTTAATCCACATATGCTACAAAAATATTAACCAATGATATTAGTTTGAACGTATAAGATTAAAAGATAAGAAGTGTTACGTACAACAATATATGTGTACATAAGTAAATTTACGGCACGCTAATGGGTTTGATTTAATATGCCAACGTTACGTGTAGATCTATTTTTACATGCACACACGTTTCATTTTTTAGAAAAAAAAAAGTCTCAAACGTTACCGCATAGGCAACATAGGCACGTACATGTATTTCAATGTACCTTGATGCGACCAGACCCAGGCTTAAAAAAATGGATACGTGTCAGGGACTTAGATGGGATCAAATAAGCCTTTCTTCAAGATTTGAGATAGAGTGATCAGCCCACTTTTAATTTTGGCAATAAGAGAGTCCATGCTAAACACGCATATGCAAGGCAGCAATAAAGTTGGTCGGTATTGAGTTTGAATTCAACTAGGACCTGCCTATAAATGTCAACATATTTACGAGAATTACTTGCTAGGCCATAAAATATAAATTTCTTTAATTTCTACAATAATAATATGAGAAGCGTTATTTCCTATTTAACTCTCTATGGTCTACGACCACTGTATGTTCGCAACCTTCGATGATTTTTTCATCATGGAAATTTTGTCTTAATTCAGAAGCCGGGAAGAACATAAGAAAAATAGAAACAATATAAAAAAATATATTTCCGTAACATATAAAAATAAGACATAAAATATGTATTTGTTTGTGGTTTTACACTGACGATTGCCACACTACGATTTTATGTGGATTCTTATGTAGTGAGTCGGAGCTATTTGATGTCTGACTCAGGTCTATTATGCACAAATTTATTTGTTATATATTAGAAGCAATATAAGAGTGTTTTTTGAGGCACCGGGTTAATCCACGTATGCTAAAAAATATGAACTAATGATTTTCGGAGTTCCTGTAAAAAGCGCCACCGAGCCTAGACACATGCCTGGGGTGCCCGCACGAAAAATCCGTCGCTATGCATAATCGTAAGAGGTGTATAGCTAGCTGATACACCGATAAAAAATAGCTAGCCCTATGTAAACTCTTCAGGGAGCATGCATGCATGTTTAAACTATATCTTGATCGACTGTTCGATTGCGATAGCGGCCGGTGTAACGCTCATCGGCTGATGCGTAGGATTTTTGTACTGAAAATTTTGATTTCCGTATAAATTATGCATGTCAGCTTGAACAATAACACGATCGGTAGTCTCTAGCTCATAGTTTGCTAAAAACCAAAGACAACGATGCTATATATGTGACAATTAATATGTCATTAATAACGAGATAGAGACCAAGACTAAATATATTTAAAATCAATTGGTAAATGCAATATATTTATTTTCTTTTACATCCTAAAATGAACCTAAAGCAAGAAACATATTATATGACAGGATATTATATGGTTATATAGATATGGTAAAAGCAAACTTAATTAAACTATCACTTTTCGGTTAGTCCCTTGGACCTAGCGATGATGTTATCTTCCCAACTTCGATGAGAACAATACATAACATCCATCAAGAACTTAGAGGAGAAATGACTAGAAAATTAACAATTTTAGACTAGGCAGGAGGAAGAATGTAAGCTAGGGCTTTGGCAGTGGTCGAGGAATATATATGATTTGTTTCCTTCGAGTGCATGAGTTTATTTGAGAATTACAAAAGAGACATATTAGAGTGGATACAGTTCAAAGGTGTATTCTCTAATATAAAACATGGAAAGTATTTCCTAGCTGATAAATCCAGTTCAATACGTTGTACATCTGTTCAACAAAATATTGCAATACAATTTAGTAAAATTTCCTCCCCAATTAACTAATTATAAAAAGTAAGAACGGATGAACAACATAGAAGAGAGTATAACCCCAACCAAATGTGGATATCTTGAAGCTGTAAATTTACGATTAATCATTTTAAATACATTAAAGACATTGGCCTCGCATTTGCGAGGGCCACTATGCTAGTTTTGCTTAACAATATAATTATAAAATTCATCTAAACATTGATCAGGAGGTTTTGAATAAGGGATATCTCCTCTATCAAAGCGTTGAAGGGAATGTACCTCGATTGTGGATGAAGGAGGAATTATCTTACATAGGTCTTCTATAGGAGGTAAATTCTTCACATCTTCAGATTTAATACCTTTCTCCATAAGAGCTTTCTTGGCTTCCCTCATATCTTCATCATTTAATTCAATCATACCCCTCTTTTTCAATATTGGTGTCGGGGTTGGTTCAGGTGTAGACCAATCATCATGATTTTTGCTTATCTTAGCCAATAATTTTTCAGCTTCGTCCGGAGTTCTCTTCATGAAAACACAATCAGCACAACTATCCAGGTATGCCCTAGACTCAATGGTTAGTCCACTATAAAATATATCAAGTAAATCATGCTTTTCCAAATCATGTCCAGGCCGAGCTCTGATAAGAGAGCAAAATCTTGCCCAAGCTTCAGGCAATTTCTCTCCATCTTCTTGATCAAAACTATAAATTCTCTGCAAAGCTATATGTTGAGCACTAGCGGGAAAGTATTTCCGAAAGAAAACATCAAGTAAACAACTTGGACTATCAATAGAATCAGGAGGCAAATTATTATACCAAATCTTAGTATCATCCTTTAATGAGAAAGGAAAAATATTAGTAACAAAATAAGTACGCATCTTAACATCATCAGAAAACAAGCTACTTAAAGTAGAAAGCTCATTCATATGTTCTACAACACTCTCTTTTTCAGTACCACAGAAAGGTGTTTTCTCAACAATAGATATATGAGATAAATCTATCTATACCTAATAATAAAGGGAGAAGTGTTTCCGTGGTTTGGTCCGCTATGGTACCGTTCTTTTCCTTTCGTCCGTCATGGGACTTTTACGTTTTCTACAGATCGATCCCGTATGATAAACAGGAAGAGAGAGAAAATAACAGCCAACAAACCGGAGAAGACCAGGGTAAAAGAATCAGCCCAAAGCACGCCCTTTCTTCTGTCTCCATATACATAAAGCCCACGATCGCCAACTCCACGAGAAAAATAAGAGCGAAGGTGATTCGACCGGATGCATAGGGTTTCGGCGCCACCAATGTCGCCGCCGATGCCTCCCGATTTAGCGGGCGTGCTCACCCAGGGCGAAGATACCGTCACCGTGATGTAGTCCTCATCGTGCCCGCGAGGCTCGGGAGCAAGTTGAAGATTGTCGCGTCGCTGATGGCGGTGATCGGCAGATGAGAACCATTGCCTAACGTCATGCGGGAGCACCGGTGTCGAAATACCAATCGCCGCCACCACCGAAACTGTCGCGGATTTTGGTCTATAACAGGAAGGCGGGGTCGTGCGAGATCTGGAAGTGGAACTTCATCCTGTCCTGTCCCGACCGTCGACGTGCTTGTCTGCATCGTGGAGACGTGGTCGGTAATGCCTAACAGAAGCTAACGTTGAAGGGCATGCATGCTCCCACGCCCGTAGTTGCCCTTATTGAGATCCAACACCTCATGCACATGATCATGGAGAGATTGGGCCATCATGGGCGGCGGTACGGTGCAACCCAGCCGGCCGAGGATGAGGCCGCGACATGCACCGTAGTTGGAAGTCATGCTGCTCACTGGTGGAAAAAGGGGCTTTGGTCGCGGTTGGCAACTGCCATTAGTCGCGGTGGCCCAACCGCGACCAAAGTAGCGCGACTAAAGGCCCCCCCCTTTAGTCGCGGTTCCTTACGAACCGCGACTAAAGGCCCATCCACGTGGGCCGCGGGCGGCGCCGGGGCGGAGGACCTTTAGTCGCGGTTCTTCCGGCCAACCGCGACTAAAGGCCTCCGCGAGGTTTAGGGTTTAGCCCCCCTCCCCCTAAATCTGGTTTCTTTTTAATTTGTATTATTTTATTTCTTTTGGGTTTTAATTTTGAAGGAGTTTCACATATTCTACGGTACTGTATACATACATGCATATGAATGTACAATTTCAAACAAATTTGAAATTAGAACCAAAAAGAATTCAAGAGGAATATACAATATATATTCAATATCGGATGACCATATACAATATATATTCAATATCGGATGACCATATACAATTTTGAACAAGTTAGTTACAAATTCCGGTGCATATAAAGATCTACGTCATCGTAATAGTGTTCTCCTCTAGGATCGATGACTTCCCTCGCCAACCATCCGGCTAGTTCCTCTTGAAGTGGTCGGAAGCGAGCTTCGGACTAAGCGTCTTCCGGAGGTTATTCCTCGGGATGTTGTTCTCACACGTCTGGTCCCGCTCATTGCGGTATCTCCGGATCCTCTCACAAACATAGTATCCACATAGATTGGTCCCCGGTGGCTGAGTATCCCCGGTCGTCGGCACTTGCCATTTTAAAATGTAGCTCTTTTTTGAATTCACCGACCTTGGTATCTACGAACCGTCTCCAAACCCTACGAGGCAAAGAAAATTAAATAAACAAGAGAGTTATTAATTAGTTACTTGATATTAGGAAATGATGAACGAAATAGGCCGATCGATATAGAGCGCAAATGAATGAAAATAATTACTTTTGCATCATTTTTCTCATGTCGCCCCAAAGCGCCGGATCCATATTCGGAGAGTCGTGGACGAGAGCCGAGGAGGTCTGAACTTTAATTACCATAAGAATCCAGTGGAACCTGCGGACACGATACATGCACGATCATGCATAACTCATCGATTAGCCACATACCATGCATGGAGTAAACAAAAGAGAATGTGCTCAAGACAGAAACACTCACCCAAAATGGTAAGGAAATAGAATATCACTTTTCTCTTGCTTGTTTTCTAATAAACCGCCACGAGGTCTTCCTCCACGTCGGCGGGGTGGTGTTCTAACACATATGAATTAACGATGTGTGGGTCAATGAACCCAACATCATGGATGTTCCTTATTCGCATTTCCCGCTTCTTCATTCTGCATAATATATAGCGTACACAACAAGATAGTTAGGACAATATATATATATATATATATATAGTGCGAGGCAATGAACGAGATGGGGTAGAAATTAATAAATCACTTACGAACGTAGCAAGCGATGATAGATTTGTCGAGCTCGCGCAGATTGAACAAGCTGGAACAATTCACTCGGAGGAATTTGTACCCGGTAACGTTTGAAGTGATGCACATATTTAACTTCCGCATAGATATAGTCTTTGGCGTTTTCATGTTTTATGTAACCCTTGTACCAATTTAGCGAGACCTTTCATTTGTCGAGGTAGATCCTCTTCCTGCGCGAGGCTCGATGAGAGGGCCATTCTTCACATATGTAAATACTACGTCCTTCATTGGCGCCTCATCAAGGCCTAACAGTGCACGAAGAGTGATACCTAAGTCGGCCGCTTGTTCTCTGGCACTTGTCAACAGTCAATCCATGTGCTGCCGCAGCTGCTATGATATCGGGGGCATCCGGACCGGCGGCTTGCACTATGAGCGGGGCGATCGATTGTTTACTTTGTTCCCCGAGCTGGGCAACTTCTTTCCCCCTTTCTAATTTTTTCTCGGCCTTGTCCTCCAAGGCTTTCTTCTCCGCCAACTCTTTGTTCCTCTTGAACGCGAGTGCTTGCCTACGAAGTTCACGTAAATAGTCGTCGAGCAGATTCTTCGCGGCTTGGGACGGTGTGTTCAAAAATGACTTAGCCCACTGCTTTTGCTCGTCGGAATATACTGGCTTGGGCTCGCCCTCTATTTTCTTCTTGCACGCCTGCCTTCCATTTCTCTAAATCGAGCAGCCACGGCCGCCTCGCATTTCCTCGGCACTACTTTCCCAAGGCCTCGGGATGAGAGGCTTCGGTGATACCTCCGGTACCTTTGTTTTCTTAGGTACATAAGGGTCCGGGTTAATAACCCAGGACTGCTTCCGCTTCTTCGCCGGAGGTGGATTGGGGGCGGTACCGGTGTCCGATCACCCGCCGGACGAGGACCGGGGGCGGCGTCGGGCCGACGTGAATGAGGTGTATTAGGTGAAGCACCACCGCCACCGTCACCGCCACCGCCACCGTCACCGCCACCGCCACCGCCACCGTCACCGCCACCGCCACCACCACCACCGTACGGGGGTGGACTTGTTGGCGCCTCGCACTGGAAACTTGATAAATTTCTTACGCCATAGAATGAGCTGGCGCTTGACATCTCCAAGTCTTTTCACCCCTTCGGGTGTAGCAATGTCAATGTCCGGGTCCTCAAACCCTTGGACTATCTCCTCCACCGTCACACGAGCATAGCCATCTTGAATGGGGTTGTTGTGGTGGAGTGCTCCAGTGGTAAAGCACTGCCGATGGCTACCTTCATGGACATGTTCCCGATAGGATAATACGGATGACATGCTTTCATCTCCTTTATATCGTCCACGGGGTAGCGAGGAGGCTCCGGTGCGAGTAACTTCGACCACCGGCGAGGCTCCGGTGCAGTAATTTCGATCGTCGGTGCACCAGCCGGTGAGGCCTCCGTGGAAGCCACGCTGCTTCTTCTCCGCTGCTGGCTTCCGAGATCCATTGGATGATCTTCATGCTGCGCCCGAGCTGCATCTCTTTCGGCGACTAGTACACTCACGGTTTTCTTCATCACATCCATTTCCGTTACCAACTTCGCCACAACATCTGCATCCCGATCCATCTTTCTCTTACGGCTTCTGTAACCGTACGGGTCATCTTTACGGGGAACCCTAGTTTCCACGAAATGTCCCCGGGCATGCCTCGTACACGTCCTCCGTGTTCGGGATTCCCGAGGGCTTTTGTCGGGCGTCGTTCTCTCCGTTGAACCTGATCCTCCCCTCTTGAGCATCCCTCATTGCCTCAATAAGGTTTTGGGTGGGTGTAATTATTTTGCCCTGGTAAACACACTCCCCTGTCTCCGGGTTCAGCGATCCCCCATGCCCGTACCACCAGCTTTTGGCCCTTGGGTCCCATCCCTCCGTACCTGGACGGATTCCTCGCGCCCTCAGCTCGTTCTCCATCTTCTCCCACTTAGGCTGCCAAAAGCGATACCCTCCTGGCCCCATTTTATGATTGTACTCCTTCTTGGCCGCATTTTCCTTATTTTTTTCGATAGTTCAAGGAACTGCTCCGATTTCTTTTGCTTCACAAATTCTGGCCAATCATGTTGCGGTTTCTCATATTGTCCTTTGAAATCCGGAGTCTTGCCCTGGTTGACAAAGTCATGGGCTAGATTTTGCTTGTATTTCCGAATGCGTTGGCCATCCTAGAAAGAGCGAACTGTTTGACTAGCTTGCGCCTCTTCTTGTTTTCCGCAATCTTGTTACCCTCCTCATCGTATTTGCGGTATTCCGGAGGTAGAACGAAATGTTCCATAAGCTTGTTGAAGCAATCTTTTTTTCTCTCTTATCGACAAAAGTGAAACCAACACGTGCCTTCTTTGGCTCATTCCACTCCGGCGGGTGATCGAGACGTTGTCTCTAACAACGGCTCCGCATTGGCCGACAAACTTGGTGGCGTTCTTGCTGGGCTCCGGCGGCCTGCCGGTTGCTTCGTCGACAACATCGATGGTGCATGTTTCTCCTGCTTTCATCGTCTTGGTTGCGCCACGCTTTGACGACGACGTACTCGATTTTTTCGACGATCCGGCCGAGGGCTAAAATAAGAAAGAGAGTCGCGCGCGTTAGTACACACACATTTATTCAAATCAGTTAGTTGTATCACCAGACGCTCAATATGTATATATATATACCTCGGCGCCGGAGGTGGTTGCTACTTCCAATTGAAGATCGTCGTTTATCGACGTTTCTTCGGCATCATCTTGCTTCGACGGCGCCCTTCATCTTCACCCTCAAGGTTCGGATAAGAAGAGATATCATCTTCTTCTTCTCCGGTCGGCACATATGGAATATCGCCTTTTATGATGCCGAAGATATGGTCTTCAGCGACCGGATCATAGTTGTCCAGAATCGGGTCAGCTCTATTGTCCGCCATATGTCAGTCCTGAAAACATGTAGTCAAAACAAATTAATTGTGTATATGCCAGCATTATCATATCTCTTCTACATATAAAGAGAGAGGGCGATGAGGGAGGCGATGAGGGAGGCGAGAGGGGGGACGCGTGTATTAGATGTGTATATGCGGACGATCGACCGCGTGACCGAGAGACCGGTGTGGCGGTGACCGAGAGGGCGGTGGCGGTGCCGAGGACACATAACCCTCGCCGCCCCCTCTCGATACCAAATAAAATGTTAAGTTAAAATTTTGATCATTAAGTCTAATTTTTCTTAAGTTAAAATTTTGATCATTAAGTCTAATTTTTCTTAAGTAAAATTTTGATCATTAAGTCTAAATTTTGTTAAGTACGGCCGGCCGGCGCGGTGAGAGAGAGAGGGCCGGCCGGCGGCGCGCGGGAAGGGGAGAGGAGGAGGGCGGCAAGGAGCACGGACGGTGAGAGAGAGACCGGCACGGTGGCGGTGGCGAAAGGGGGACGGCGGTGGCGATGGCGCCGCCCCGTCGCTGCGAAACAAAAAAAAAGCCCGCACATATACGGAGGGGGCGGCGAGGGGACGAAGAATCGGGGGGGGCGCGACGGGACGTGCGGGCAGCGGCGGCGGCGGCGTCACGGCGCGTGTCGAGGCTGGCGGTGGCGGTGGGGAAGGAGGACGTACGGGGAAGAAGTCGACGAGCACGGGATTTTCATAAATTTGACTTAGTTAAAATTTAGTTCTTTTTTGAGACAAAAATTATAAGTCAATTTTTAGTTTTTTTAAAGTCAAATTTTAGTTTTTTTACACAATTTTTTTTAAGTCAAATTTGTAGTTCTTTTTTTAAGTCTTTTTGAGACTATTTTTAAGTTGCAATATACTTATTAATTACTACTATATTTCATTTAAAGTTACATATTTTTAAGTTAAATATAAAATTTGAAGTTACAAATTACTTAAAACTAGCTATTTTTCATTTAAGTTACAATTTCAAAGTTACAAATTTGAAGTTTTAATTTTAAGTTAAAAAAAACAAAAAAAAAAGAAAGAAAGCCGGCCGGCCGGGCGCTCTCTCCTTCTCCTGCCCTCGATCGCTCTCGCGCGAGGTCGTACACGGCGGCGCGCGCGCGCGCGACAGAGGACACGGGCCGGCCGGCCGCGCGGCGCGGCGCGGCGGCGGCGGTCGGCGACGGTCGGCGACACGGCGGTGCGCGTGCGCGCGTGCGGAGGCGCGCGGCGGTCGTCGCGAATGACACACGGGCGGCGCGCGGCGGCGCGGAGAAGCGGCATCGACGTGCGGCGGCGCGGGCGGCGGCGGCGAGGACGAGCGGCGTCGGTGGCTCGGGCACGGCGAGGCGAGGCGGCGGCGTCGGTGGCTCGGTCGGCGGCTCGGGCACGGCGGAGCGGCGGCGTCGGTGGCTCGCGAGGCAAGAAGATGGGAAGATCGAGAATGCGCGCGCCGGCTCGGGCGCGGATATTTATAGCTAGTGACTTTTAGTCGCGGTTGGTGTGGCCAACCGCGACTAAAGGGTACCCTTTAGTCGCGGTTGGCCACACCAACCGCGACTAAAGCCCTTTTTTCGCCCGTTTTTCCGGTTCCCGCGGAAATGACCTTTAGTCGCGGTTGGCCAGGCCAGCGCGACTAAAACCTTTTCAAAATTATAAATGTGAAAAATACAAATTATATATCAAAAAATTAAGAAAAATAATACTAATTCATTTCAAAATGTTAAAAATACAAATTATATATCAAAAAATTCAGAAAAATAATACTAATTCAATTCAAAATGTTAAAAATACAAATAATATATATCACAAAATTCAGAAAAATAAAACTAATTCATTTCTAAATGTTAAAAATACAAATAATATATCAAAAAATTCAGAAAAATAAAACTTATTCAATTCAAAATTCTTAAAAATACAAATAATATATCAAAAAAATCAGAAAAATAAAACTAATTCAATTCAATATTCTTAAAAATACAAATAATATATCCAAAAAATCAGAAAAATAAAAATAATTCAATTCAAATTCTTAAAAATACAAATAATATATCCAAAAATCAGAAAAATAAAACTAATTCAATTCAAATTCTTAAAAATACAAATAATATATCAAAAAATCAAAACAATAAAAATAATTCAATTCAAATTCTTAAAAATACAAATAATATATCAAAAAATCGAAAAATTCTTCCCGCCACTCTTCTTCCCGCCACTTTCTTCCCGCCACTTTCTTCCCGCCACTTTCTTCCCGCCTCTTTCTTCCCGCCACTTTCTTCCCGCCTCTTTCTTCCCGCCACTTTCTTCCCGCCTCCCTGTCTTCCCGCTCCCAATTTTCCCGCCATTTGTCACTACATATAGGTAGCCCGGCTTGGCCAGCATTATCACATCTCTACAATCTCTCATCACTCTCTCATGGCTTCCACCGCACCCACTCTAACCTACCGGCAGGTGGAGGAGCTTTGCGCATCGAACTACCCTTGCCCACCGGGCTACCGCGTCCCCGCCGGGCTGGAGCCTAGCGCCGGCGGCGTGCCGGTCCCTCCCGTCCCTCGGGGTACTGCGCGCCGGGCGGCCATCACGAACCACTACTACCTCGACCTCACGCCGGAGCAGCGGATGAATCCCCGCCGGCATCCCGATAACCAGCATACTTGGGACGCCTTCTTCATCAATCGGCGTGAGAGGGCGCTCGCCGAGTATGAGGAGGACGGTCCGCCTCCCGGAAACTTCCACGAGGCCGGCCGTCGGCTATGGTGGTACGGCCGGACTCGCGGAGCGTCATGGACTACATCACGGCCGGCGATATCCCCCGCCTGCGCTACCCTCAGTTCGAGCCACGAGCGCCGCCCGACAACAGCGACGACAGCAGCGACGACGACGCCGGCAACTTAGAAGGCGACGACTACCGGTACAACGGCGGCGGCTATGAAGACTACGAGTATGCATATTATACGCCTAGGCAGGAGTATGACTAAATCACTCCAAATTTCATGTATGCAGGAGTATGACTTAGTCACTCCAAATTTCCTATATGCAGGAGTATGACTTAGTCACTCCAAATTTCCTATATGCGGGAGTATGACTTAGTCACTCCAAATTTCATGTATGCGGGAGTATGACTTAGTCACTCCAAATTTCATGTATCATCAGTGCTATCTCGAGTCAATTGAATCATTCGAAAATGGACACCAAACACATCACGGGTAATATAATTCACATGATTCATTCAACAAAGTTTGGTACAATAATAAATTATTACACATCATTTCTTCCCTTGTGTCCCTGCTTGCTTACGATTGTGCCGTATCCATGGAGCATCCTCATCATTTAACTTAATGCTTGGGTCGGTGTTCACTTTGAAGGGCGGAATTTCAGCAAACATATTATAATCTTCCGACATGTCTGTCTTGTCCTCCACTCCCACGATGTTTCTTTTCCCCGAAAGAACAATGTGGCGCTTTGGATCATCGCATGATGTACTGATCGTTTTCTTATCTTTCCGTTTCCTCGGTTTGCTACTCATGTCCTTCACATAGAAAACCTGAGCGACATCTTTCGCTAGGACGAATGGTTCGTCAAGGTAACCAAGATTGTTGAAATCCACCATTGTCATTCCGTATTGCTGGTCCACCTTTACCCCACCTCCTGTTAGCTTGAACCATTTGCACCGGAACAAAGGGACCCTAAAGGAGGGTCCATAGTCAAGTTCCCATATCTCCTCTATGTAACCATAATATGTGACCTTTTGCCCATTCTCGGTTGCTGCATCAAAGCGGACACCACTGTTTTGGTTGGTGCTCTTTTTATCTTGGGCGATCGTGTAAAATGTATTCCCATTTATCTCGTACCCTTGGAAAGTCGTTATAGTCGAAGATGGTGTCTTGGCCAACATGTACAGCTGATCTACAACCTTATTGTCACTCATTAAATGTTTTCTCAACCAACTGCCGAAAGTCTCCATGTGGGCCTTCCTAATCCAGGATTCGAGCTTCCCGGGGTTGTCCGAGCGTAAAATATTCTTGTGTTTCTCAAAGTACGGAGCCACCAAGCTGGAATTGGTCGGAACCGTGTGGTGTGCTTCGGTCGAGAGAATGGCCGTCCATACATATCATTGATTTCCTTCCGATCGTGCCTTTTCCACTTAGTCTCCCCTCGTGCCGCGATTGAGGAAGACCAATCGGCTTAAGGTCGGGAACAAAGTCAACACAAAACTCAATTACCTCCTCATTTCCATAGCCCTTGGCGATGCTTCCTTCCGGCCTAGCACGGTTACGAACATATTTCTTTAATACTCCCATGAACCTCTCGAAGGGGAACATATTGTGTAGAAATACGGGACCGAGAATGGAAATCTCATCGACTAGGTGAACCAGGAGGTGCGTCATAATATTGAAGAAGGATGGCGGGAACACCAACTCGAAACTGACAAGACATTGGATCACATCGTTCTCTAACCGTGGTAGAACTTCTGGATTGATTACCTTCTGAGAGATTGCATTGAGGAATGCACATAGCTTCACAATGGCTACTCGAACATTTTCCGGCAGGAGCCCCCTCAAAGCAATCGGAAGCAATTGCGTCATAATCACGTGGCGGTCGTGAGACTTCAGGTTTTGGAACTTTTTCTCCGCCATGTTTATTATTCCCTTTATATTGGACGAGAATCTCGACGGGACCTTCATACTGCTCGGGCATTCAAAAAAGATGACCTTCTCTTCTTTGGTCGGAGCGTAGCCGGCACGACCTTGAAACCGTTCCGGATGCTTGTCATCGGGGTCTTTCAAACTTTGCTGGTCCTGCCGTGCTTCCTTTGTATCATTTGACTTCCCATACACGCCCAAGAAGCTTAGGATGTTCACGCAAATATTCTTCGTAACGTGCATCACGTCGATTGCGGAGCGGACTTCTAGGACTTTCCAATATTCTAGCTCCCGGAATATAGATTTCTTCTTCCACATGGCTACGTGCCCGTCAGCTCCCTTCGGAACTGATTGTCCGCCAGGACCCTTTCCAAAGATGACTTTCAAACCCTTGACCATATCAAATACCTCAGCACCGGTGTGTTCCGCGAGGCTTCGGCCGGTGATCTGCCTTGCCGTTGTAATGCTTGCCTTTCTTTCTTACTTGGATGACCTTTCGGAAGAAATCGACGATGCCCAAGGTACACGTTCTTCTTACAATTTGGCAAATGTACACTTTCGGTCTCATGTAAGCAGTGCGTGCATGCATTGTATCCCTTATTTGACAGTCCCGAAAGGTTACTAAGAGCAGGCCAATCGTTGATGGTTACGAAAAGCAACGCTCGTAGGTCAAATTCCTCTTCTTTGTGCTCATCCCACACACGGACACCAGGTCTGCCCCACAGCTGTAAAAGTTCATCAACTAATGGCCTTAGGTACACATCGATGTCGTTGCCGGGTTGCTTCGGACCTTGGATGAGCACCGGCATCATAATGAACTTCCGCTTCATGCACAACCAAGGAGGAAGGTTGTAGATGCATAGAGTCACGGGCCAGGTACTATGGCTGGAGCTCTGCTCGCCAAAAGGATTCATGCCATCCGTACTTAGACCAAATCTTATGTTCCTTGCGTCAGCTGCAAAATCTTTGAACTCTCTGTCGATCTTTCTCCATTGCGTTCCATCTGCGGGGTGTCTCAACTCCCCGTCCGACTTACGGTCCTCTTTGTGCCATCGCAACAACTTGGCATGCTCTTTGTTCCCGAACGGACGTTTCAACCGTGGTATTATAGGAGCATACCACATCACCTTGGCGGGAACCCTCTTCCCGGGTTTACGGCCCTCAACATCGTCACCGGGGTCATCGCCTCGATCTTATAACGCAATGCGGTGCATACCGGGCATTCATTCAAATTCTCGTATTCACCGCGGTAGAGGATGCGGTCGTTGATGCATGCATGTATCTTCAGAACCTCTAAACCTAGAGGGCGAGACAACCTTCTTTGCTTCGTACGTAGTGGCGGGCAACTCGTTATTCTTTGGAAACATATTCTTCAACATTTTCAGCAAGTTTTCAAATGCCGAGTCAGCTACACCTGCCTGTGCCTTCCATCTCAGCAAATCCAGTGTGCAGCCCAGCTTTTTCAGACCATCATCGCATCCGGGGTACAGCGCCTTCCTGTGATCCTCTAACATGCGATCCAAATTCTCCCTCTCTTTTTCAGTTTCGCAGCGTCTCCGTGCATCAGCAATGGTCCGACCAAGATCATCAACGGGATCATCACGTGCCTCTTCTTCACCTTCCCCTTCACCTTCAGCATCCTCCATGAAAGTATCACCGAAATGAGAAAGATAGCTTTCATCATTGAAATCATCCCCTTCTTCATCTTCTTCCATTATAACCCCTCTTTCTCCATGCTTGGTCCAACAATTATAGCTTGGCATGAAACCGTGCCGAAGCAGGTGCATGTGAACATCTCTTGAGGAAGAGTAACCCTTCTGATTCTTACACTTAACACATGGACAGATAACAAAACCCCCCTGCTTGTTCGCATTAGCCACTACGAGGAAATCTTTCAAACTCGTACTGAACTCGCCGGAGAGTCGGTTACCGTACATCCATTGCCGATTCATCTGCATTATTATAATATAAAATATATAATTAACCATCATGCATTTGTTAAACTAACTAGCTACAAACAATATAAATTAAACAATGAACTACACACACATGCATATTTTATCAATGACACATCAAAGGTTCAAGTTGCTAACCGCGATCGAGGAGGAAAAAATAAATGAGAAAGCTCAAGTGTGACTCCAACACTTCATATCATGTTTGTTTCATGCTCTTGGGGCATTTCATCAAACACCTTATGTGCATAAGAGGAACCAAAAGCAAACCTAACACTCACTTGTGAAGTTTGTGAAGAGAATGGCTCCAAATGGCTAAGTGTTGGCTGCTGGATGGGTATATATAGGGGAGGGGCTTTAGTCCCGGTTGGCCTGGCCAACCGCGACTAAAGGCCTTCGGGCACCTTTAGTCGCGGTTGGCTGGCCAACCGCGACTAAAGCCCCCCACGTGCACCAGCTGGCCACCGTGCGCCCTGGGCCCAGGCCTTTGGTCGCGGTTCGCCACACGAACCGCGACTAAAGACCCCATTAGTCGCGGTTCCTTTACCTTCGCGACTTATGGGGCTTCCCGGAAGCCTGTTTTTCCATCAGTGGCTGGAGGAGGTTGCGAGGTCGCGCCGCCACAGGAGCACGTCGTGGATCACCAGTGGGACCGCCTGCCATAATTTGCGGTGCAGATTGCAGAACTACGCCAGAATGACGTCCTGCCGGAGTTCGCTTCGTAGAACCACTTGGGTAGAACGCCGTGGTAAGTTTGATTATATCGGGGCCTCCGATATGCTAAGTTCAGTCCGATCCTGGTGCTCACCCGTCCGATGGTATTGTCCTCTTAAGGTCTACTCGCCGGATTGACCTCCAAGGTTCTTCCTGCACCTCCGTGAAGCCATGCCTCATCACCGGTGTGTTCACATGGCTATGGTCAGCATCACTTCCTTTGTCGTCCAGAACACCTGATATGTTCGACCTGCGCAACAGACTGCTGTTGCGCTATGTGATGCTCATAAATCTGAACATACTAATTCATGCGAGAGTCTGAAATTACACAAGTGGAATGAGACATTATGCACTACCCGCGGCTCTACTTTTTCTGCAAGATTGTGTATGATTCCCATGTGTAATGTGTGTTGAAGGCCACCGTGTGTCGTTGCTAGGTACCGCCTTCTTAATTTGCATGGAACTCTAACCCATCTGGCCATTATTTTCTACATTAGGTACGCTCATACTTCCTCAGCCACGAGCAACTAAAATTGTGTCTGCTTTGGGGTAAATTGACATGTGCCCTTGACGCTTCAATATTAGGTATAGATATTATGGATTCTGCAACTGTTTAGAGTGTACTTAAATTAGTAGTGCTTAGGTATGCACGGAGAAGGATAGTCATCGTTTGGCTCTAGGAAGATGTTCATCACATTGATGGCGAAATAGTTCATCGTGAACAATAATTATTTTATGGAAGCTTTCAATGCCTTATAAGTTAATAAATAAATATACATTGCGTGTTGTTTTAATTCTGACAAACCTGCCGGAACAATGTTCTGGATGCATATTACACAATAAATAAAAGTCACACCATAGAAAGGCATTTTTCCTATCCAAGCTTAAATATTACTCTTCCGTCACAAAAGGATATCTCAACTTTGTTAAAATATACATGTATCTAGACCTGTTTTAGTGTGTAGATACATGTAAAATTAGACAGAGTTGAGACATCCATTTATGAACGGAGGGAGTACTCAGTAATAGCTAGACAAACACGAAAAGTACTCCCTCTATGCCACAATGTATGACATTTTAGAAAGCTAAAACATCTGCCAAAAACGTCTTATATTATTGCACAGGGGGAATATCCTGCAATGCTGATAAAAACTTCAACAGATATTTTTGAGGAACCGGCAGTCGAACTGCCGTCCGATTAGACAGAAATAAAGTTTTAATTATAGAAGGGCAAAAAATAGGAAAAAAGGGAGCTGGCCGCTAGGGTACATTCCCACCACCGGGATCCTAGGTGCGCGCGTATGCCCTCTGGTTAATGTCCTCCTTGACGAGGGCCGCCACGGCTGCCGGATGCAAGGCAATATTCTGAAACACGCTCTTCTACCTCTCCTTTCAAACACCCCACATGGAGTAGATGATCGCACCACTCGCCTCCCGTCTATTCTCCTTCGTAAGGTGGGAGATTGTGTTGTCCCACCAGTCGTTGAGTGACATCCCGCCTGGAGCGGTGGGACACCCAAGGTCCCACCGAATATACTCACAAACTTCAACATATTATACTCAGAGACTTCAATAAAAAACACTCAAGCTGAATTATGTTCGGATACAACTACAACAATAAAAAAACTCAAGCTGAATTCTGTTCAGATACAACTACAACAGATGCGAGTTGCATGTATTCGTCTATGTCGTTGCCTCCTGAGTCAGACAACTATGCTGCTAAGCTTTAAAGTGTAGCCCCAAGGTGTTCTTCACGGAGAAAATTGTGCTTCTCAATATTAGATCAAGCTAGATACCTACCATTTCATCAGGAAAACTTAAGCCTACTGGCGGAGCTGACGGAATGTGTGAATCACGACATGATTGGGTAAGACACGTGATGCGTGTTTTTTTTCGTAGCAACGCACGGGTATTGTCCTAGTCTATACCTAATAATAAAAGCAAAAGGGTTTCTTGTTGGTCCGTTTTTCTCTACCCCTATGTTTTAATCAAATTACAGGTCAATGCCACCGCTTATGACAAAACGTTTCGGCCGAACGCAAGGTTTTGTGTGTCTGGTTCGTTTGTTTCCGGGTTGATCCCTTCGTGTGGGCCTTCGTACGTTTCACGTTTCCATGATACATCACTAGGCCTGGCCGGTCCACTTAAGAATCATGATCGCACACGACCGTCGCACCGTTTCCTTCGTAGTCGTATTCAATTGTTCCTCCCTACGTAGTCCTAATCGAACATGACCTAGCACAATTCAGCGTCCTTAAATTCTGCCAGCAGGTAATCGCTTGGATTCGAAATATATTGCATAGGCACGGGCGTCGATCTCGGCCGCCTATCGAGGAGAAAGAAGGATACAAGTGCGTGGGTCTGACCATCCCGGCGGCGTCCTCAGAGGCACATAACAGCGGCCGGGTTCGTCCAGGAGGTCGATGAGGCGTCGGCCTACCGGGAGGAGGAGGGCTATGAGCGGGAGAGATGCCGACCCTGGCGAAGACGACCTCGCGACCTCTTGGCGGGAGAGCTTCCGTGTCTCGCCCTCAATCCTCTGAACTCTGATACAGCCGCCCACGATAGTGCGGAAAATAGAACATGTTGACAATGCCAATATCCACGCTGGAGGTCTGGCTTGCAAGCGCCCTCTTGTGAGGTGCTGAAGTAGGATGCATGGAGGATGTACGTGATCCCTGTCGGAGAAACTCCCAACGGGTGTATATGTATGTCACGGTGGTTCTTGGCAACGGCTTCGAGCTGGACCCCGTGGAGCTGGATGTAAAGCGAGATGAAAACAACAAGGGATGCGGCCTTGGCGTCGCTCTAGCCACGCTCATGGCGCCCCTCCGCATTACAAGACTCCTTCATCAGGAACGAATAGTTTATGGCTGTTTTCAGACAGCAGAAGTTGTCAATGCATGCATCATGGTTTATTTGAAAGGCTAATGCACCTCAACTCAAGGATTCAGTGATCTTGGAGGCCATGAGACAATGATGCCCGATGAAGGGTCCAGTCTGGCCAGGACCAACGCAGAGCTTCATATTCAGTTTTCTCTTAGCTAGCTCCTTTGCCAGCTTCAAATCTGTACGGACTACGTAAAGTAAATCTCTCTATCTCTGCTTAGTAAATTGTGTGCATGAAAAAACAAATCGGATCAGCTTCAACATGAGGGCAAGAGGTTGGATGTTGCTTCAACTAATTCATATTGCTCACCACTAACACACTCACTATCAGCTTCAATATGAGTAGATGAATCAGTTAGATGACATAATTGCATTGGGAGAACCGAGACTTTGTAAATATCATTTAAATCTTAATGCCCTTAAGTATACTCAATACTCCATCTGATAAATCATGAGTGAAACATAAAATAAAATGAGGTATATAAAACATTATTTGCCATCGTGAGATTTAAATTTTTATTATGCAAAGAAGTTTGTGTTCACGTGATCATCTGAAAATTCTCAATAATGGATTATTTAATTACGTACATAAATTAGCATCCATGTGTAGCTTAAATAATGTGTTTTACATGTTATTTCAACTAGATAAAAGTTACTTCACTCTTAGGTTATCCGATAAATCCATATTTGGCTTAAGTGAGGTACAACCAGCCACGGCTGGCCTGCCTTGCCGGTGCCGCTGACGCCGCGGAGGTTGCAAGCCATGCCAAGAGCGGAGAGCAACTCGGCATCGGCAGCTGTCAGCGAAGAGGCCAAAAAAATACGACTCTAAAGTGGTGATACTAGACATACATGAGGTACCTATGAGCGCCCCTTGTCACATTTGAGTTTTTATTTAATGTCTTCTTTTAGGGTGAATTGCTATGTCTTTCAAAATTGCAGCAAGCTGAAGGCTGAATTTATCCTCTCCCTTTTGCCTTTTCAGATGATATTGGAGTCTAGAGATTGGTGGAGGAGAGGGCTAAAGACTGACGCCATGGTGAATGGAGGGATCAAGCGGGAGTCACAAGGAAGAGAAACAAAGGAAAGATAAGGCAAGTTTTGTGGGCATGCTAATACTAACAACGGCTGATAGGTACTATCAATGGACGACTATTGCTGAGTAAATTTGTTCAATACAATGACAAGAGAAGTTTTCCATCTCGGAAGGATACATAAAGCTATGCAACTACACTATGATTACATTTTGTGTATCAACAAACAAAAGTCGAACACATTACAACCACCCTTGCATCAAACCTTCGGTATTGCAATTGTCTAAATCCATATAGTCCACCAAATTTCCTATTCCCGGCGAGGGGAGAGCAAGTAAGAAGAAATGGACCGGAGCCGCGCGGTGGTGTAAGGCGGAGGGAGGGGATGCAATCACGGGTGGAAGGTGTTGTGCCACGAGGAACTTCTGTTAAAGTCCTACCTTCTTGATTTGTTTTGTCAAAATTGAAAAGACTAATATATTATCGACACTGGTTTAAATTTGATCGACCGTAGCAACGCACGGGCACTTTTACTAGTCAAGAGAAAAGTCATAATCTTTATCCTTAATGTTTATAGGAGATGTGGCAAATTTAGGATCAGGAGACAGTTTATATCTAACAGCATGTTGTGCAATAAGCTTTTTAAGGTTACTTGTACTAGTAGTAGCATTGCATTTATCAATAAAATCATCATCAAGTTCCACATAATCTTCATCAAGATCATCAGTCTCAGGTGAATTAACAGGTGTAACAGTATTTTCATTAGGGATTTCAGTATTTTCAATTTGTCTAGACCTAGCAATTGTAGCATCTAGAAAAGGACCTAATGAACCAGTATTATCAAGCACAGTAGAAGCATCATCAAAATTATCAGAGGAATTTTCAGATTCAGCAGAAATACCAACACGTGAAGCTTGTGGTGGTGAAACAAGTTGACTTATCACAGATAGTGAATCAAGAGCAGCAGAGGTACTCAGAGTTGTACCTTTTCTTGTAGTGGATGGTAATATGACGACTTTAGTATCGCGATGTTTACCCATGATGGAGAATTTGCAGCGAACAATATCAATCCAAGTGAACTTGCAAATAAAGCTATGCTCCCCGGCAACGACGCCAGAAAATAGTCTTGATGACCCACAAGTATAGGGGATCGCAACATTCTTCGAGGGAAGTATTACCCAATTTATTGATTCGACACAAGGGGGGACAAAGAATACTTGTAAGACTTAACAGCGGAGTTGTCAATTCAGCTGCACCTGGAAACAGACTCGCTCGCAAGAGTTTATCAGTAGCAATAGTTTTATAGCAGTAGGAGTAGTGAAATAACAGTAGAAGTGAAATAAAGACAGCAGTAGTGATTATAGTAAACAGCAGGATTAAAATATTGTAGGCACAGGGATGGATGAACGGGCGTTGCATGGATGAGAGAATTCATATAACAATCATGGTAGGGCATTTGCGGATAATAATAAAGCGGTATCCAAGTACTAATCAATCCATAGGCATGTGTTCCGTATATAGTCGTACGTGCTCGCAATGAGAAACTTGCACAACATCTTTTGTCCTACCAGCCGGTGGCAGCCGGGCCTCTAGGGAAACTACTGGAAATTAAGATACTCTTTTAATAGAGTACCGGAGCAAAGCATTAACACTCCATGAACACATGTGATCCTCACATCACCGCCTTCCCCTCCGGTTGTCCCAATTCTTGTCACTTTGGGGCCTCGGGTTCCGGACAGCAACGTGTGTATACAACTTGCAGGTAAGATCATAAAACAATGCATATCATGATGAAACAATAACATGTTCAGATCTGAGATCATGGCACTCGGGCCCTAGTGACTAGCATTAAGCATAACAAGTTGCAACAATATCATAAAAGTAACATCTACGGATACTAGGCGCCATGCCCTAACAATCTTGTGACTATTACATGATCAATCTCATCCAATCCCTACCATCCCCTTCAGCCTACAGCGGGGAAATTACTCACACATGGATGGGGGAAACATGGCTGGTCGATGGAGAGGCGTCGGTGGTGATGGCGGCGGTGATCCCCTCCAATTCCCCGTCCCAGCGGAGTGCCAGAACGGAGTTTCTGGTCCCGAGGCGGAGTTTCGCGATGGCGGCGGCGTACTGGATGTCTTCTGGAAATATGGTCGAACCCCCCGGCGTTTTTAGGTCGAAAGTGATATGCAGCCCGAAGGAGAGCGTCGGGGGGCCGCCGAGGCGCCCAGACCATAGGGCGGCGCGCCCCCCCCCTGTAGGCCGCGCTGGCCTATGGTGTGGGGGCCATGGGCCCCCCCTGGCTCGCCCTTTCGGCCTCTCATCTTCACGGTGAAAATAGGCCCATTGCGATTATTTCCGAGGTTTTTCCTGAAAGTCGAGTTTCTGCTGAAAACATCGTTAGTCCGTGTTAGTTGTATCCAAAATACACAAATTAGAGGCAAAACAATAGCAAAAGTGTTCGGGAAAGTAGATACGTTTGGGACGTATCACCAACACAACAAAAAGTCCAAACTGACAGAAAGGGCTAGACCGGGAGACGAGAAGAGAAGGTTTGCGAAAGCGATGACTCGAACTTGTGACTATGGGCTTTGATACCATGTCAAGCTTCATCCACAAGCCAATAGAACCACAAGTCAGAACTGATGGAAAGGGCTAGGTAATCCACTTATAATATTAACAATCAGCAGGGTTCCGGTTCAAAAAAAATCCACATCACAACAAGGAAACGACCACGAAGATCATAGCAATTGCAGATAAATTCACCTACGAAATATGCTCAGACTAAGGAACCATTTTACAAGACCAAGGTACTGACCTGTCACTGTCCCAGTTCACCTCCAATTATCTAGCAGATACTCCTCTTACTACTTACTAGCATTCCTAACCTGCTCCAGTAGGGCCTCTTTCTGTGCTGCTATCGTTCTAAAATTGTCGACTTCTAGTCTTAGCGTAGCTGATGCAGCTCGTTCTACTTGGAGTTTCTCCTCTAGAACTTGAGCATGCAAATACTTTTATTGGACATGGACTTGCACTTCAGCAGTCCAGCATTTCGTAAGAAAGTGTTTTTGGCAATGCCTTTCTTTTTTATTGCAATGGAAAATGCCTCCACACATTCTTCATCGGTTTTTTCCAGACCATTTTTACCGGGTTTTGCCATCTCTAATTTCATATCTTCCTGCAAAAAACTCAGTTCGTACACATGTGTAAACATGATAGTTACTACAGAGAAACTTGCTAGTAGTAGATTTATCATGTGTATGACCTACTTTTATTCCTACAGTTTGGCATGTCTGATTCACATCACATGAATTTTAATAAACATCTATAATATCATATTGACATGTACTTTACTACTCCTACAAGTTGGGATGTGAGTCGTCACAAAATTTCAATCTTAGAGAAGACTTACAAGAACACTCGTGCGACTTCTCCAATCACTTCAAGTTTGTTCTTCGGCATGCTTCAAAAATCTCTGCGCGAGTCATCTCTTTGTTTGGTTCCCTTTTACTTGTATTATGTAACATCTGCATTTTAGTACTACCATTTATAAATCGAATAACGTGGTTGAAATGGAGGATCATAATATAAGCTGCACACTGGTGTATATACTCCGCATGATCTTTTACTAAAATATTTCTAAATAGCAGTATAAAACAACATGTCCTTACTTTTTGCCGAATGTGAACTATAAGGTTACGAGATCCCGTACGGCTAGGTAAAAGTAGTTTACCGCGGTTTTTCTGATTCTGTTTAGCCAAACTCTGCAAAAAGCTAGGAGACTACTGAGACACTGCTACAAATAAGAATCCAAGATGTGATCTGGTCTCAGTCTTACAAATCATACCATATTCCTTGGATTAGACCAGTGCTTCACAAGATCTCCCTACTGTTTGTCAGTCATTTGCTTAAGAGGAGATCTAGTTGGAACACTCCCAGTAATCTTTCCAGTGAAGTATTTCTTCTCTAGCCTGCTGCGATACTGGCGCAGACAGTCTGAGAATAGACTGTTGAGAACATGCTTTACTTCCTCTTTGTCCTCATCGAACTCGAAACTTAACTGTTCACAACAATATAAACCGTTGGTGCGATATACATAGAGCCAACAACAAGCTAGAAGGAACGGGACGTGCAAATATGGTATACTAGTATGAGTAACATTACCAAGAGAAAGATGACTTACGTGTAACCTGCTGTGCACTAATTTTTCAAAATGCGCAGAGGTGTCTACGTGCTCTTTCCATGTTGGGAAGATAGGAATTTCATTCCTGACGAAAATTCCTACATCCGATGCTAATTTACAAGATTCTTCTGGGTCCAGTGGCCTTCTGCCACCTACAATAGATGAAATGCGAAATCTTTATTCCATCCCAGCAAGGTTAGCTACGAACATTTTCCCTACTGTTGGGCCCCTCGTTTTTTTTTTGATCGTGGTGCAACTACAAAGTTAAGCATTACATCAAGCTATCATGGTAGATATATATATATATATTTATCTATAAAGTATAACTTTATAACGGAGAATGAAACTATAAGCATTGGAAAATGTACCTTCTTCGGTGTGGGGCTCATCCTCAGGGGAGTTGTCTGTGGCAGGACTAATATGGGTCAGTGGGAGATCATCAACAGTTTTTTGATGTTGTGCTAGCAGTGTTTGGCTAGTTGTGGTTGTGTCAGCTGGGACTTGTACAGTGTGTCCTTGGGCAGTATTTCCTACCACAGATACTGCTGATCCCAATTGTGGCTGAGAAGTTGCCGTGGAAACTGGTTCTGCTTCCAATTGTGGTTGAGAAGTTGCTGTGGAAACTGGTTCTGCTGCCAATTGTGGCTGAGAAGTTGCTGTGGAAACTGGTTCTGCTGCCGATTGTCGCTGGTTGACTGGATTGGTAACAGGTGGCTGATTCAACCGCTTGGGGTGTTCACCACGTTTTTTTTATTTCAGTACTCTTAGCATTTTCGTTATTTTCTTCAACTAGTGCCATGAATCGCTGAGACTGTCTAGTAGCAGAAGCATGTTTCTTTTTTGGTTGCACTGGTTCTATCACCGATTCAGGTGCCTGTTGAATGGTCTTCCTCTCATTGGTGGTTCCTGCGAAATTCTTACTTGAAGCTGCAGATCTCTAGCACACATAAACGATATTTTAGTCTACAGAAGTCCCATATATGATGATATGTGATACGTCTCCAACGTATCTATAATTTCTGATGTTCCATGCTAGTTTTATGACAATATCTACATATTTTGTTCACACTTTATATCATTTTTATGAATTTTCTGGGACTAACCTATTAACAAGATGCCGAAATGCAAGTTCCTGTTTTCTGTTGTTTTTTGTTTCAGAAATTCTACACAGGAAATATTCTCGGAATTCGACGAAACAAAAGACAAACCTCCTATTTTTCTGAGGGACACACGGAGCCAGAAGGGCAAGCCAGGGGAGGCCCACGGCCTCCAGACCATAGGGGGGCGCGCAATATGGTGTGGGCCCCTCGGGACCCCTCCGAGGCCGCCCTTCCGCCTATATATTCTTCCAGTCGCGAAAACCCTAGGGGAATCGGTCTTCCTCCACGAAAAGTTACGTATCCGCCGCCATCGCAAAGACAAGTTCGGGGGCCAGAAGTCTCTGTTCCGGCACGCCGCCGGAACGGGGAAGTGCCCCCGGAATCCATCTCCATCGACACCACCGCCATCTTCATCGCTGCTGCTGACTCCCATGATGAGGAGGGAGTAGTTCTCCCCCGAGGCTGAGGGATCTACCGGTAGCTATGTGGTTCATCTCTCTCTCCCATGGTGTGATCTTTATATGATCATAGGCTTTGCAATCTAGATGTCATATGCTACTCAAGTGTTTTATTATGTGAACTTCGGAGTTACTTTGACCTCGGTGTAAAGGTACAGTGTGTGCGCCGTGTGTAACTCCCTTATGAATTCTGGTGTGTTAGTACCTCCTATGAATGCTCACGATGACAGTGTGGGGTGTTTATTAGTACTTGGGAATACGCCTTTGAGGTGTGCTTTTGCGCACATGCCCAATGAATTTGAGTTGTTTATCCAACAAGAGAGTGTTTTCAGAGTAGTATGATGAAGTGCTTATATTTATATTCAATTATGGTTGCAATGTTGAGAGTGGCCACTAGTGAAAGTATGATCCCTAGGCCTTGTTTCTGAATACTGCAAACACCGCGTATTTACTGTTTTACTGCATGTTTATTTCCTGCATTATTTATTTCAGATCACTATTATTATTTTCAATCATCAATACCACTTGCATTGTACTATCTCTTCGCCGAACTAGTGCGCCTATACATCTGACAAGTGTATTAGGTGTGTTGGGGACACAAGAGACTTCTTGCATCTTAATTGCAGGATTGTTTGAGAGGGATATCTTTGACCTCTACCTCCCTGAGTTCGATAAACCTTGGGTGATTCACTTAAGGGAAACTTGGTGCTGTTCTACAAACCTCTGCTCTTGGAGGCCCAACACTGTCTACAGGAATAGAAGCGTGCGTAGACATCAAGCTATTTTCACGGCGCCGTTGCCGGGGAGGTAAGGTAAAAGGTATTCACATCCTCCGACTACTAAGCTATTTCCTAGCACTGTTGCCGGTGTGTGAGTGCTCGAAGCTATCTCCTTTAGATTCTGCTATTTTATCTTTTTGTCTCTTGTTTTTATTTCACTAGTTAGGCTTAATGGAAAACAAAAAAAATATTAGAGATCTTTATAGTATTTATCTTGAGTTATGACATGAAGTGTTTGAAGAGAAAATTAAAAAACCTATGGAACTTTATATGCATGCTAATGGCAATGTTATTTGTATGAATGCTTTGAACACCATTGTTGCTAATGCTATGGAAAATTCTATGCTTGGGGAAGCTGGTTTTGAGGAGCATGATATTTTTAGTCCCCCAAGCATGGAGGAGAAAATTTACTTTGATGATACTTTACCTCCTATATATGATGATTACAATGATGACTATCATATTTTCAGTCCACCTACTATTGAGGAGAAAATTAATTATAATTACAATATGCCTCCTATATATGATGATTATGGTGATGAGAATAATAATGATAGCTATCTTATTGAATTTGCTCCCACTACAATTAATAGTAATGACTATGCTTATGTGGAGAGTAATAATTTTATGCATGTAGCTCATGATAAGAATGTTTCATGTGATAGTTATATTGTTGAGTTTGTTCATGATGCTACTGAAAATCTTTATGAGAGAGGACAATATGGTTGTAGGGATTTTCATGTTACTAAAACACCTCTCTTTTTGCTTAAAATATTGAAGTTGCGCTTGTCTTGTTTTCCTATGCTTATTGCATTGTGCTTACATGACTTGTTTATTTACAAGATTCCTTTTCATAGGAAGTGGGTTAGACTTAAAAGTGTTTCTTATTTGCTTTTGATGCTCTCTTTTGCTTCAACTCTTATTTCTTGCGAGAGCATCATTAAAATTACCGAGCCCATCTTAATGGCTATAAAGAAAGCACTTCTTGGGAGATAACCCATGTTTTTATTTTGCTACTGTTTTGTTGTGTCTTGGAAGTTGTTACTACTATAGCAACCTCTCCTTATCTTTATTTTCTTGCATTGTTGTGCCAAGTAAAGTCTCTAATAAAAAGTTGATACTAGATTTGGATTTCTGCGCAGAAACAGATTTCTTAGCTGTCATGAATTCACGTTTTTATCTCTGTAGAAGAATCAAAAAAATCTGCAAAAAAGCATGCGTGATCCTCGA